>NC_059425.1:102080506-102100737 GCF_021028975.2 Sphaerodactylus townsendi
GCCTGCCACCACCCCCATAAACAACCGAGGAGATGGGGGTGGGGGGGAGAAAGGCTGTCCCTGAGTTTGGCTGAGCTCCCCCAAAGAGGCCTCCCCGAAGCCCAAATCAGACTAACTGATAAACTGCTTCAAAGTTCTGCTCACTCCTCCTCTACTAAGAGGGCTATTTCACACTCTCTCAGGCAGATTCAGAAAACCAGATGGCGTGTTTTAGAAACGTGCAGTATTTGTAAGCTGTCCGTTTGCTCAAGTCCATTTTCTCCATTTGGGAGGGGGAATGCTGAACACGCCACCAATGCACAGCGGCAAGAACGGAAGGGAAACTTCACGTACCCCACACAGAATGGTGCACTTATTGTGGCATACATTTTCATCAACAATAGTAGGATCAGACAATGAAGGGGGAAAGTTAGTTGGTAAAAGGTAACGTAACACTTTACAGCCGTGGTGGCGAACCTTTGGCACTCCAGATGTTATGGACTACAATTCCCATCAGTCCCTGCCAGCATGGCCAATTGGCCATGCTGGCAGGGGCTGATGGGAATTGTAGTCCATAACATCTGGAGTGCCAAAGGTTCGCCACCACTGCTTTACAGATATTGTAGTCCATAACATCTGGAGTGCCAAAGGTTTGCCACCACTGCTTTACAGGTATTAATGTTAATGCATTATTTTTCCACCCAAAAGGATCAGACTTTTTAAAAATGATAAATGAAAAGCCAGGTAAAAGCTTGCATTGAGGCTTAGTAGGAGTGGCAAGCTAGACAGAACCATACTCCACACAACTTTGTCGTGGCCCTAAGCCTGCAGACTGACAGAGTAAGAGTGCCATCCCCTTCAGGGAAGAGCGCTGTAGCAGCTGGAGACTGTGTGGCAAAGACAACACTGAGCTTCTTCCCACTGGCCAAAACGCCCCATAGGCCATTGCTTATGCCACACTTTCATGTGGCACCAGTCCAAAGGGCCAGGAGCAGAGGTGGGATCCAGCAGGTTCTCACAGGTTCCCGAGAGTAGGTTACTAATTATTTGTGTGTGCCAAGAGGGGGTTACTAATTGGTGATTTTGCCACGTGACTTTTGCCTTCATTACGCGCCTCCTCCACTCCTCAGCAGTAGCGCCGCGCAGGAACTTGAAGCAGTCTAGCAGGAGGTGCACCGGCGTGCATGGCAGCCTACGCCTGTGTGCATTCGCTCTCAGCCCAAGGATCAAGCAGCGGCTTTTCATGCTCCTTGCCACAGCCCTCGCCCAGCAATGCCCTCACTCTGGAATGCCTGACCATACCCCCCATCGCTCCTCGCCCAGCCCCATTGGCTTAAGCCACAGTTTTCTGAATCCCACCACCATGGGAACCTGTTACTAAAATGTTTGGATCCCACCACTGGCTGGAATACCCCATGGAAACTGATCTAATATTGGCTCCACCCCCATGAACATCTGAACAGACACCGGTGTTGCTCTGTGACGGCCCGAAGCTCAAACTAATTTTCCCCCTTCATTGTCTGCCTGATCCTACAGTGGCTGGTGAGGGTGGGCCAGCTACTACACCTCTGCCTCCTCTGCCAGAGGAAGTACTCTTTACACCAACAGAGGGGGTCAATGCATCAGCACAGCTGTTTTCCACTTCCTGTGAGGGTTCAGCTCTCCCACTCCACCCCCATCTGCATTGGGTTGAAAATCACATTCAGCCACTGAACACTTCTTCAAAAAACTGTGGGGGGTTTTTCATCTTTTAACAAGCATTACTAAGATGGGTCACAGTCCAGATATAGAACCATATTTATTTCAGGAAACTGTCCTGGAAGTGGGAAATTACTATGTAGGGTATTATTCAACTGATACCTTTGTAGAATGGACTTCTGTGGCAGATGATAAAATACACATACAGAGAAAGGTTTGGGCACAGCAGAAATTGCTTTTCCTCCCACATATCAAGCCAGCCACTACCTCCATCAGGACATGTCTTATGTATTGCATTTCTCACTCCTACCATTATTCCGCAGGAACTCATCATAATAGCCCAAGTGGAGCTATCTCACTGTTTTTATTGAGAAATTGTGTGGACTGAGGGATGCGTGTGTGTGATATATACACAGTCAGTAAACCTCCCAGATGAGCAGAGGTCTCCTGTAAGCTCTATCCATTGGGTTTCTTGGGGGATATAGAACTGGAACTTACTTCCAAACACCTAATCTGTGCTTTAGTACTATGTCCTGGGCTGGATTCAACCAACTGTTCCACTGGATCCCCGCGCCATGCAGCTTTTCTAGACACAGATCCCATGGTTCTCAACATAACCTTTTTAGTTGGTTAAAGAGGGCATAATGGGGAGGGGAGAGAGGGGATGCAATCAAGGGAAGGGGAGGGAGGGAGGGGAGGGAGGGAGAGATGGCATGCAATGGAAGGGAGGGAGAGGGGGCCGGCATCAGGACATGGTGGAGGGAGGGGAGGGGGCGGGAGGGGAGGGGCTGGGGAGGGAATGAGGGGTGGCCTGCAAGGGAGGGGAGGGAGGGCAGACTTCAATCTGGAGAACTGGGTTTGATTCCCCTCTCCTCCACACATGGAGCCTGTTGGGTGATCTTTGGCCAGTCACAGTTCAGAACTAACTCAGCCCACACAGAAGCAAGAAATGGCAAACTACCTCTGAACTTCTTGCCTTGAAAACCCTGCTGGGTTGCCAAAAGCCAGCTGTGACATGACAGCAAAATCACACACACACCCACAAACACTGATCCTTCTTGGAAAGCCAGCTCCCAAGGGTGGGTGGTGGAGCCTCTCTGCTCTGCAATCTCCACAGCCACGGGTTCATGGGGCATTCCATCTAGCCCCCACACTGTGTTTGCTGGAGCCACTGTGTTCCTTGCACTTAAAGTTTTCCTCCACTTCACTGTCGGTACAGCTGAAGCCCGCATATTGAAATGGATGATTTCTTACCATTCAAAACAAAGAGCATTTTGAACAGCTTTCTGGCTGCGTGGAGGTAATCATGAGAGATGGTCAGATAGTGTTGGTGTGTACTTATCACTGACTGGCTTGTTTGGAGCAATAAATACATTGCCAAGACATTCCAAGATCATCAAGCATAGCTTCATACATCATTTAAAACCAACCACGCTTAAGTACATGTGCTGTTTTCTTTCTTATTTTAATTCCTTTTTTCCTTTTCTTCCTTTTTTTTGAACTTCCCAGTTTGTAATATTCACTGGGGTAACATATGCTCAACATTTACTGGATCAAATCTATGGTTGGTCGGCAGGCAGAACAAGCACGGATAAATTTTGAGAGACCTAACCCTCACATCTTTGCCCCCAACCCAGCCAAATCATAGCCATCGAGGAAAGTACCTAACTTTACAAGTTAGTATTTCACTACACACACATGTCTATTGAATAGATGGATTTTGGGGGGGGGGGGGGCAGCAAGACATAACAGGGCAAAAATCTGCAGGCATGAAGTCTTTGAAATGATCCAGACCCAACTGCTCCTATGGACAAGCACTGAGGCAGCCAAGCAAGATGTGGGAGGGAGAAAACAGAGAGAGATGGGCCAGAGATCACACCCACTTCCCATGCACATTCATACACCTCTTTTTTTTTTGCAATCTTTTAACTTGAACAGAGGTGGGGAAGGGATACTAAACAGGCCTTTGCAAACTATTTCCACCCTATTTGTATGAGGAGACTACGTTGGCATCTGTTACTTTATTGATACCCTGCCTTTCTCCCCTAAAAAACCCCAAAGTGGCTTTACATCCTTCTCCTCTCTCCCCCATTTTGTCTGTACAACAACCTTGTGAGGTAAGTTAGGGCTGAGAGACTGATGGGCCAGAGATCACCCACCATGATTCCGCAGCAGAGTGGCACTCTAAAAATGGGTCTACTAAGTCCCAACCTGGCACAGTAACTTCTACTCCATACTGAGGCTCATTCCACATCGCCAGAATAATGCACTTTCAAACTGCTTTCAGTGCTCTTTGAAGTTGTGCGGAATAGCAATATCCACTTGCAAACAGTTGTTAAAGTGGTTTGAAAGCCGCATTATTTTGTGTGTGCGGAAGGGGCCTGAGTGTTTGCTGCACTCTGCCATCAAACCAAGAAATTCAAAACAGAGGGGTGATGGTGTATCCCTGGCCTAAAAAAATATCCATAAAAGCGTTTATTTTGAAACTGGATATGCCTCTTCTCCACAGGCCTGCTGGAGTCTAAGTCTGATCTCGGCTGGATCTGAGTTTCCCTTGAAATCTTTTTTTGTTCATCTCTCACACAAGAGACTAGCTAGAGGCCTGGTTCTTTTTTTCCATTTACCCCTCCAGCAACTCTTCCTACAGATGGCATGGCCAAGTAAGATTGGGTCCCTCGAGTCAATAACAGTCTCAGCATGTTTTGTTTCCACAGTGTAAATAAATCAGGTGAGACAGTTTTTTTCGGAGACAATAAATTCAGAAAAAGTTGCCCGATGGTAACTTTTGCTAAGTGGACTGTCTTCTTATGTTGTGATGATAGCACCCTCTGGGGGCAAAGAGTTTTATATGTTGCTAGAAACCATTTAGAAACATCCTCTTTAAAAGATCACATTTAGCCCAAAAGTTAAAATGTCTAATAAACACTTTTTTGAAAGGAACCCAGATAGATGGCAAATATATAGCTCCTCTGGTGAATTATTAGCTTTATCCTTTACGCCACACAAAACACATCATCTTCAGCACAGTGTTTCCTTACCACTCTGGTAATATTTGAAAGACGAAATTGAGTGGGGACCCTTCTGGCTCTCACCTGGTAGCGCCCAGACTAGCCCGATCCCATCAGCTCTTTGGTAAACAGGGTCAGCTCTGGCTAGTATTTGGATGGGAGACTTTCAAAGGAATACCAGGTTGTGACATGGAGGCAGGCAATGGCATGTGATTTCTGAATGTCTCTTGCTTAGAAAACCCTAAGGCTGCTTAAGTAAGTCAGCTGGTACTAGATGTACCCATGGCAATTTCTTCTACCAAATCAACTATTATTTCAACACTACTATAGTGGCAGGGGATCCAACTGCAATGACCTAATAACCAAATCAAACCTTAATAACCATTTGTGTTATATAGTTGGGGCATGGCCTTATTCCTAAGTGCCATTTTATGTGAAAAGACTAGTCCAGAATCATCCACTGGGTGTCCACAGCAAAGTGTGGATTTAACCAGAGACTCCTATTTCCCAGACCAACGCTTAATCACATCATTCCTATCGTATCACAAAATACTACTTCTGGGTAAACAAGTGGTTTATAAACTAGTTCTATGAATTAACATATCTAGTTGTTGATATATGTTTATGCCTAGGCATAACTACACACTGGTCATATGCATGGGTAAGGGGGGAAAAGGAAAGAATAAGAAAATATTGCCACAGTTGATTAACAGTCCAGGATAACTAAACCAGACAATTAACTGGACATTCATCTGATGTCCGAAACTTCATTGAGAGCCCCTGAATTGAAGTAGGAATTGAGCTGAAATCTTTCCATGACAAGAAATATCATTTGGGCCCTTACAGAACTTAGATCCAGAGCCAGATTTAGAGGATAAATATAGTTTAGAGACCCATAATATATATCCTCTAAATAGGAAAGATTAATCACACTTCCAGCTAGGAAAATGGATCTATGGGATGTTATGAGGGAGGGTATGTCTGTGGCATCATGATGTGCCTTTGAAGGCAAAACTAGAAGTGACCGCCTTCTAGGAATTTCTCTTTAGCCTTTATTTGGCATAAAATGCTTTAGGAATTGCTGAAAACTCTATGGTAAGACCATAAAGCTTCTGGCACTTCCTAGAGCTACCTGCTAACACTTCTGACAACATGATCAGGTTTTTAAGCAAAATCCTACCTTAAGGTTCCCAAATCTCCAGGAATTTCCCAACAAAGAAGTGACAATACCACTTATAGTCAAGATTATTTAGCCAGAAATGCAAGGGATTGAATCTGGGGATATTCTTCATACAGCCTGCCTTTTGACACAGCTTCTCCTCTATGATTGTTCTCAGCATGGTCAAAAATGGATAAAACAGGGTTCTCAGAAAAGCAAGGAAAGTATCCTCAAGAATCTCTCAAGCATTTACTACAGCAAATGGATTCAGAGGGCCAATTATGGAACAGTCACAAGCAGAACAGAATTATGAAACAGAATAAGCAGCACACACAAGAGGTCTAACTCACTTGAACAACATAAGAACATAAGAACTAGCCTGCTGGACTGGTGGACTTCAGAGTCCATCTTAGTCCAGCTCTCTTGCTTACCTCGTGAGTGGCCTCCACCAGGTGCCTTTGGGAGCTCACATGCAGGGATGTGGAAAGCAATGGCCCTCCTTCTACTGCTGCTGCTAAGCTTCCGAGCACCTTGGTCTGCTAAGGCCTTTGCAATCTGAGATCAAGGAGGATCAAGATTGCAGCCATAGATCGACTTCTCCTCCACAAATCTGTCCATACAGAGGAGAGACTGTCCACAGAAGCTGTCATGAAGCTTATGTGAGTGGGATCTCTGCATCTCTAACACTCCCTGATCCTAGAATTTACTTATTTATCTTCAGTGACTATTTTCTTTTCCAGGTTGCAATATTCACAATAAGCATGATCTGTTTATTCACGTGAATCTGTACCACCTACCAATCACATCCCGAGATAAAAGATGAATGAATCTGTAGTTTAGCTTCCCCTTAATAATAGTAGCATTTCTCATTAGAAAGGCACGCGTCTAATTTGAAGATCGATGGCTCTAGCCTTGTGACCTTTCACAACCTTCCCCAGGCCCAACATCCTTATCAGAATAACCTGTGGGCTGGTTCACACATGTTCATGATCAACTGCCATGGGTAAGTGATGACTTGCATGTGTGAATGACTTATCACAGCCGCCACAAAAGAAACTTATCATCAACTGTCAATTCGACTAGAATGCCTTTCCAGGAGTGGCAGTTCATACATCCAACTGGGATTCATCCGGTGCAAGATGAAATCACATCGTTGTAATTTAGTTTTTCGACTACAGCCCACTAGGAAGCTTCCCACATCAAGCCAATTAAAAAACCAGCCAAAGAATTAGCAATAAACATACAAAAAAGCATAGACGAAAGCAGTACAAAAAATAATAGTACCTAACAGCTACAACTATAAACTCACACGCTGAAAGCTTGGGGAGACACAATGGAATGTGTCACGTCAAAACAAAAATGTAATAAGCTAGAAGCTGGGCAAACAACAATGGAAAGATTACTCTATAATTAGGGTGCTATCATTAGCAGCAGTGGCATAGTGGCTAAGAGCAGTGGCTAAGAGCAGGTGCACTCTGATCTGGAGGAACCGGGTTTGATTCCCAGCTCTGCTGCTTGAGTTGTGGAGGCTTATCTAGGGAATTCAGATTAGCCTGTACACTCCCACACACGCCAGCTGGGTGACCTTGGGCTAGTCACAGCTTCTCGGAGCTCTCTCAGCCCCACCCACCTCATAGGGTGTTTGTTGTGAGGGAGGAAGGGCAAGGAGATTGTAAGCCCCTTTGAGTTTCCTACAGGAGAGAAAGGGGGGATATAAATCCAAACTCCTCTTCCTCTTCTTCCTCCTCCTCCTCCTCCTCCTCCTCCTCCTCCTCCTCCTCCTCCTCTTCTTCTTCTTCTTCTTCTTCTTCATTAGAAGGTCCCATCTCTACTCTTTACCCAGCGCTACCTTTGAGTAATACCTCTACAGAACAGCTCTCAGATTTTTTTTTTTGGCAGTCAAGTCATGGCTGACTTATAGGGATCCCAGTGGGTTTTTAAGGTAGAAGACACTCAGAGATGGTTTGCCATTGCATGCTGCTATGTAGCAATCCTGGACCTTTTTTGGTGGTCTCCCATCCAATCAGAGCTAACCCTGTTTAGTTACCTATCAGTAGCATTATAGAAACAAAACATCCACACATCACTGGATATTGCACTGCCACAATTGTTTGCAACTGGGTTGGCTTGTCTGCATAGAACAGTCCAATTGTAAATGATTGGATATTGTGCTTTCAGTGCATGATAGCAATGATGCAGCTGAGCAACTTGCACCAAAATGTGGCTTTTCCTTTAAATGTATTTTCATTGAAACACTCTGTCGCACACCTGATATCCCTCTGCCCATTTGCTTACTTCTAAACTTGATTTATTGCTGAATGAAGTCAATGAACTCCACCCTCAGTCCTTTAATTCACAAGCAGTTTCTCCCTTCCTCTGCCCCCCTCCCATGCTTTTATAGTCAAGTTCCACGAATGAATACAGCCATTGATAAAATATTCAGCTAAAGAATGGCTTAAGAATTGGAATGCTGGGATGGTGCCAAGCCCTGAATCACTCCAGCTCTTCATTCTGGTACAGCAGAGAAGCAAGTGCCAGGAAAGCAATCCGAACGCAATAAGTAAAAATAATAACGCTCAATGAGCAGATCTGCCCCGAGGGCTTTAATCTTTTGAGATGTATTCTTGGGTCGCTTCCAGAGGAACAAAATACCAAATTTCACGATGGAAATATTATTTCAGGTAAACCCACAGATTATGAAAACAATTTGTAGATGAATAATTCTTTTGAAAGTACGAGACATGCAGAACAAGATAACTTATAACATGTCCGCCGGGCTCTCGCACTGGAAATGAAGTCCACAAAAGTGTCTAGTGCAATTTTTTAACCCAGCCAACCTGCCTGTTTATACACACCAGTGTGAATCATGTTTGTCTGAACAGCTTAGGAAGGGGTGGGGGGAGAAATTAGTTATAGCAATTTAAAGAATACTCCCTACTTTGTCACCTGGAGGTACTTGAGCGAGTGAGTGAGCAAGCATGTGTTTGCAAAGCTGTCTTAAAATGCTGGTGAGATTTAGTATTATTTAATGGTAAGGAGCAGGAGCTGTAGGCTGGGATTCCTCCATCCTCCACTCATTCAGGTGACCTTGCTGTGTAATACAGGACAAGAGCACTGGTCTACCTGACAAGGTTGTTGTAAGTCATTATACAGCAAAAAGGAGATGCAGAAGAAGATAAGTGGTGCATTTGCTTCATCACAGTGATCTGCAAAACATCATCCAGACCATAAATTTTTTTATAGATCCCTCTGATGAAGCACATTCAAACTGCATCAGGGTCTCAGAATGCATGGAGATGAATTCTGCCACTACACCAGTTGTCTTTTGTGAGTTGCTCTATGCTTGGTATACCCCTCCTTTTTGTCCTGTAAGCCATGGCAGCCCACTGATCAGGGATGGTAGCCACCAGAACCTGTGACAGGAGGAGAATTCTATGCAGGGGCGTACTGCCCAGGGGGACACACAAGGTCAAATATCCCTTGGCATTTAGTCACGTGGGGGTGGAAACCCCCCCCCCCCGAGTCCATACACCAGAGATGTCCAATTCTGGCACTTAAGATGTTTGTGGACTACAATTCCCATCAGCACCTGCTGGCATGAGAAGCCATGGGAATTGTAGTCCATGAACATCTGAAGTGCCAGAGTTGGACATCTCTGCCATACACCACCCATACGGTGACCGGGGAGTGGGGGGGCACTCAGATCTTGCACCAGGCTACTTTTTCCCTAGGCTCATTCCGCACATACAGAATAATGCACTTTGAAACTGCTTTCAATGCTCTTTGAAGCTGTGCGGAATGGCAAAATCCACTTGCAAACAGTTGTGAAAGTGGTTTGAAAACGCATTATTTTGCGTGTGCGGAAGGGGCCCTAGATATGCCTCTGATTCTAGGACTTGGCTCTTGCTCAAATAACCTCCTTTAGGACTATGCTGTTGTTCTTTTCCTCTGGGCCAACAGAAAGGCTGTTGAGCTAGCTCTGACACTCACCTGAGCTGCAGGTATGCCAGCTCATTTGAGCATCATTGTGACAATGGCATTGAGGCCAAGAAGCAAATGCCTCCTTTGGAAGAAAGGAAAAAGAGAGAGATTTTAGCAATGGGGTTATTTTCCTCCCGCATACATCCACTGCTTTTGTGAACCACAGAACAGAAGTTGTTTTGGACAGCCAAACAGACGAGTCCCATCAGTGACCATAAACTGATGTCTTTCTAAAGGGTACACCACTTATCACTTCATAAATTTCACCAGTGGTGAAAGTTTAAGCTAGTGCACAAATGCTCAGAAGGTTTCCGGAGATAGAGAAGCTACAGCAACACACACACAACCCCAACGAGTGTTTGGCAAAGGAGCTGGAGGGATTTCTCAACCTTACTTTGACTGACTTAGCTTAAAAAAAAGAACAAGTTGAAAGCAGTTTTAAATAGTGGGGAAAACTGACACTTCTGAAACGGAGAGGGCACCGGGGTCTCTTGCCCCCGGTTCATTGGCTTAGAAACTTCATTGGTCTGCTATAATCAAACTCGGCAGATTTAAAGAAAAAGGAGGCAATTCTGGGGAAAAGGCAATACAATACTCGGCAGAAAGAAAGGCAAGAAGATAGAAAGGTGAGAAAGTTCGTATTTTCCTCAGTGCGACTAAAAAGGAACGAAGAGAAGAAAGGAGCTACTGAATCTGAGTGTTTAAAGCCAACGACGGCTCTTAAAATGTGGGATTGTGCAACCTACCACCCCTGTAATAAAAAGCAGGTAGCAAGAACAACCATTTCAAGATGGTGTAGCTTTTTTCTGCCACTTGTTTAGCAGCTTTCATATGCCCCTCAGCGTACTGAGGAGGCTTTGCCTGGGTTAAACACAAGCATATGGAGACAGGGGCAGGCAACTTAGCTGCCTTTGTGCAGGATGTAGCGTGAATCCTACATCTAGCATGTCACATCACAAAATAGTTATGTGACAAGAAGGACCGCTATGGCTTTCTGTGGTGTGCAGGAGATGTTATTTGAGAGCTGGTGTGAAGTCGTTACGGGCGACGCAAGGAATAGGCGAGTCGCAGCGATATCATCCGGTGGAGAGAAGCCAGTGGCGATGTAGCGTGATTGATGGATCTGGCAAATCTGCCGAGCTGGCGGTCCCTGGCACCTTTTATTAGGGTTTTTGGGAAGGCGGGAGAGCGGGAGAATGTTGCACAATACATGAATCATAGGGGCTGTGTACGCGCGGGAGGAAACGTTCCTGTCTGGGCCTAATCCATACCTGGGGGTGTGCACCTTTTGTCCCTTTGTCCAGGACATCTTGTGACCCGTGAGTCACGGGGGTCTTGTGACAGGTGAACGTGTGCGCCCAGAAGGCAACAGATGGCGCAGGCGTTCCTGTGCTCTGTCTGAGGCTCTGCTGGTTTCGCTGACTCACCCCTACACTGGTGCAGCACAGCTAATTAGTTTGAATCCTAAGAGCACTTTCCTATGAGTAAGCCTCACTGATTAAAAATAGTACTTACTTCTGAGCAGATGTGCTTAGCACCCTTTCCGCACAAACCTTTCGAAATGTTCTGGGGCAAAAAAATAAAACGTTTCCTCCATGGAGTTCGGCATTGTTCCCCTCCACCAAATTTTTTATTTCCAGCCTCAAAATTTTTTAACTGAATCCCCTTTAAAAATGATTCTCTGGCTGAAATGTTTTCAAAATGTCTTCAGTCAACTGTGTGACCTATTGACTACATTTCTTACGCTTCTCTGCTTTCCTGAACTTGCTCCTTGGTGCCATCGTCTGAGGTCACTCAGTTCCCCCTCGCCAGTTTATTTGCAGCATTTCTCTGGGGTTTTTTTAATGGGGGGGCAATCTTCGAAGCATCAAATATACAAGGAGTATTGAATGCAGCATGAGACTATGAAGCATCGAAGCATCAATTCAACACAGAACTTTTTAAAAAGGGGGAAATCATGCGAATGGCAGGCAAGAATCGTTTAAAGGGGGCGAGTGCAGACATACATTGTCGGAAACGCCTTAGAAACATTTTAAGGGGTTTGTGTGGAAAGGACCTAGGATTGCTCACTAGATGTTTTATTAAACCATCTTCAAAAACTGATTTGGGCTAGTTCTATACTGCACCCTTTCTGAACACACAGAAAGCTGCCTTAAACTGAATTAGGTCATCAAGGAAAGTATTGGCTATGGCTACTCAGATTGGTGGTGGCTTTCCTGCATCCCAGGCAGAGAAGGGCTATCTGGTCCTTTTAACTGCTGGTCGTGGGGATTGAACTTGGGACGTTCTGAATGCCAAGCAGATGTTCTGCCACTGAGCCACAACCCTTCCACTTTCTGCATTCAGCTGCAAGTGGAAAGGAAATATGGGTTCCATATAGCACATAATATACCGGTAGTGCTATATTCTGAGCGGCCACAGAAAGCAATCACAATGGAAAGAAAATAAAATATTTGTAAAGGGACAGCAGCTCCAGGAAGCTTCAGTAATACTTTGTTCACATAGGACACTCAGGCACACTGTAATTGCATTTTATGTAGAAAACATACTATAAGTCAGATCTTCTTTTCAAGCAACACAATCTTAAGGACAGTCTGTAATATTTAAATGTCAAAATCATTTAAATGTCAAAATCAACTGCCAACTAAAGCAGAAATCCAGTAGCACTGTGAAGACTATCACTTTTATTCCAGTATTCCTATACAGGAGTCAGCAGTGTGATGCGGCAGCCAAGAAAACCAATGCAATTCTGGGATTCATTAATAGGAGTATAGTGTCTAGATCAGGGGTAGGGAACCTGCGGCTCTCCAGATGTTCAGGAACTACAATTCCCATCAGCCTCTGTCAGCATGGCCAATTGGCCATGCTGGTAGGGGCTGATGGGAATTGTAGTTCCTGAACATCTGGAGAGCCGCAGGTTCCCTACCCCTGCTCTAGATCAAGGGAAGTAATAGTACCTCTCTATTCTGTATTAGTCAGACCTCATCTGGAACACTGTGTCCATTTCTGGGCACCACAATTCCAGAAAGATATTGACAAGCTGGAATGGGCAACCAAAATGGTAAAGATCTGGATTCCATGCCCTATGAGGAGTGGCTTAGGGAGATGGGTATGTATGGTCTGGAGAAGAGAAGGTTAAGGGTGACATGATAGCAATATTTAAATATTTGAAGGAATGTCATTTTGAAGAAGGAGCAAGCTTGTTTTCCGCTGCTCCAGAGACTAGGACAAGGAGTAACGGATTTAAGGTGCAAGAAAAGAAATTCCACCTAAACATTAGGAAGACCTTTCTGAAGCTAAGGGCTGTTTGACAGTAGAGTACACTGCCTTGGAGAGTGGTAGAGTCTCCTTCTTTGGAGGTTTCCAAACAGAGGCTGGATGGCCGCCTGTCAGAAGTGCTTGGATTGTCTGTTCCTGCAAGCCAGGGGGTTGGATTTGATTGCCCTTGTGGTCTCTTCCAGCTCTATGATTCTATTATTCTATGAAATAGAGTTTACTTCATTAGATACAATTGTAAGAAAAAACTCAACTAAACAACTAAATGTGGAACTGGCCACACAGAGGTGGATTCTGCGCAGCATTTGTGTAACAGGTTGCAGTCATTATAAAGCAACCCTTTTTCCTTTCCCCTATTCACCCTTCACCCATTCAGGCAGGGGTTGGAGCTCATGGAAACAATGTGGGCTGCCTTCACATAGAGATGCTTCATTTTAAAAAAAAATCCTGCAACACATGCATAGCTGTGCAGGCGCATAGAAATGAACCCCTGCAGCCATTCCACAATATGATCAGCTGAACCCACATAGCTGTGCATGTGCAACACAGAAGAAAAGAAAGAAAAAGGGACCTCCCTGCAATAGCGGGGTAATAATGAACATGTTGCTGTAGATCGGTCATACTAGCTGCCAAGGGAGAAAACATGCCTGGGGGACTCTGCACCATGTCGGGCACGCAGAGAATCTGTCCCCAATTTGCTGGGTGACCTGTGCAGAATAGTAGACAGATGGATTCTCCCTGACAGTAGGCAGCCAGAACTTAAAGTGAATGCATGGAAAGGAGGGAAATAAATAAATGAATGCAATGTACAATAGGTACAAATGTGGGGAAAGTTTAAGTATCATGTT
Source organism: Sphaerodactylus townsendi (assembly GCF_021028975.2). Classification (NCBI taxonomy): domain Eukaryota; kingdom Metazoa; phylum Chordata; class Lepidosauria; order Squamata; family Sphaerodactylidae; genus Sphaerodactylus; species Sphaerodactylus townsendi. The sequence continues at coordinate 102,094,456 of NC_059425.1, forward strand.
AAGTTTAAGAAAGTTTAAGTACCACCACATTGGTGGTCCCTGGCCCTTCAATGATGCGGCTGGCCTTCACTAGGGCCAGGGCCTTTACAGCCCTGGCCCCTGCCTGGTGGAACGCTCTTGCTCCAACTGTCCAGGCCCTGCAGGACCTTGGAGAGTTCCGTGGGGCCTGTAAGACTGAGCTGTTCCACCAGGCCTTTGGAGAAGCCGGCCGCTGATGGCGCCTCCACCTTCCCTTTTTATCATCTGTGGCCTTTTACATCTTGGGCCTTTTCGTTCCCTCTTCAGAGGGACTTTGAGATTGACAGATGCACTGTTTTAAATGGTTTTAATGTGAAATTTAGAGCCCTAATTTTATTATATTGTATGTATTTATCAAATGTGCTCTTCTTGTTATTTTAGATTATATCAATTGTTGTACACCGCCCAGAGCCCTCCGGGGGTGGACGGTATAGAAGTCAAACGAACGAACGAACGAACGAACGAACGAACGAACGAACAAATAAATAAATAAATGTAATAGAGGCAGCATGGTGTAGAGGTTAAGGCAACAGAATGGTCACCATGGGAGGCTGAGTCAACCACATACACAAGAAGTCCAAATGCAGGAGACAAGGGAGTAAATTTCAAAAATACACTGGGGAAAAAGAAATCAGGAAGAGAGTAAAACTGACAGGGTAGTGGCAGCTTTTGCTGAAACGTTATTTCAATCTGCACAACCAATCAGATCTCCAGTGGGCAATCAGAAGCCTTACTGGACAGGAGCCCACCTGGCCACACCCAGTTTCTAAATACACTTGGTGGGCTCCAGGAAGGGTGCTGGTCGATGCCATGGAGCCCTGGACACCATACTGGGGGCCCTTGATCTAGTCTCAATGGCTGCTTTGAAAAAGATTACCATTTCCCCAGTTGTGTTTCTCCCCAGCAAGAAAAAGGGCTGAACAGCCAAGAGTAGAACAATTAGATCATCCCTTACCTCCCTGACAAAAAAATGGAAATGGTTCTTGGAGCAAAATCTATGGGTGCCCTAAATAGCCAAGGTTTTTTGTTTTCATTTGTTCATGTGATATAATTTGACTAGAATGTTCTTCCTAACTTTCTTTTGTGACCCCATAGTATTCATTGTTGTGGATGGATCCCTTTGTGGTGTCGGAGGGGGAGAATGACTGGGGTTAGACCATTGTCAAAAGCAAACTTGTATGGAATAACTGGTTTAAAAAAAAAAGAGGCCCTTCCCATTTTCTGCTGCGAGTCCTGCTCCCTCTCTGACAGAGACAATACCAGCAAGAAGTTTTAAATTACTTTCACCCCCATGATTAGAATCAGTTGGTCTCATTCAAATTCAAGCTCTATCATCCTATGACAGTGGTGGTGAACCTTTTCAAGACCGAGTGCCCAAACTGCAACCCAAAACCCACTTATTTATCACGAAGTGCCAACACGGCAATTTAACCTGAATACTGAGGTTTTAGTTTAGAAAAAGCGGTTGGCTCTGAGGTGTGCATTTACTCAGAAGCAAGCCCCATTGCCAGCAATCGAGCTTACACCCAGGTAAAGGATCACGCTTTAGTTCTTCGCATGAAAATCAGTGAGGTTTAACAGCGCTTAACAGGGTTACCTATACTGCTTCCCCAAAGCTAGGTCTTAGGTTTAATGCTAATAATCGAGCCCAACGGCCCAGGCCAGCCTAGATATGTATGTGGGGGTGGGGGGGACTCTGTTTACGCGTGCCCACAGAGAGGGCTCTGAGTGCCACCTCTGGCACCCGTGCCATAGGTTCGCCACCACTGTCCTATGATCTTTACAAACACATTTCATAAACTGGTATCCCCAAGTAAGGCTATGCTGCAAGGGGAAAAATACACCCCGCTGCTAACCTCAGCAGGCAGGCGTTTTGTTCATGAGTTTTACTGGCAAGGTAATACCCAGAAGGTGTCTGGCAAATGTTAGACTGAAAGCGAGTGATATAGCCAGCATAATTTTGCAATGACCTAATTTGTTTTTCTACCCTGATATTAATGAACAGGCTATGACAAAGTGTGGCTGAAACAGTCTTTCAGCAATCGTTCAAATGGCTTGTTTCTAAGTTTGCCAAAGTGTTAAGCATTACAGAGTTGGTTTGATGGTATTACTATAGCTGGAGATACGAGTTCTCACCCTTAGGTAATTTTTATTTGCAACATACAACCAAGTTCCATAACCGCACCGGGAATTTGTATGCGCTTGCTATATGAAATGGATCGGTTAAAAAAAAAATTAAGCAATCCTAAGAGAGTTAAACCCTGTTAAGACCTGCTAAGAAGAACAGAAAAGATGGAAGAAAAACACCAAGGTTTGAATTCCCACTGCTCCAGTTTCTTCCACTCCTTCTGAGTGTTTTCTCATTTCAGTATCTATTTTGCCAATAAGGCCCAGGGATAGTCAACTCTCAAATAAGCAGATATTTAGACAAATAAATAGACATATACGCCATACGTTTGCAATGCTTGATATTATAACAGCAGGGAGTCTTGACATTTCTTTTCATGAGGTGATGAAATTGTCCTTCAGTGCATTCCTTCAACATCCTTGGACCAAAACATTTTGCTCCTCCAATAAAGAAACCTTATTTGTGTTCAAATAAGCCTTCATACAGCAGAAGACTGGGCCCTACCATTCATAAAATTACACCTTTGGATCCCTCCCAATGCTTATAGACATTATAGCCATTTATGCTTGTGTGATCTGCTTTGCATTGAGTTTACATTCTCTTTGGGTTGAATTATCTATAATGCAGACATTTCCCCTCTCCTGAAATCACTGCACCTCAGATCAGAGAATCTCCACAGTTTCTGAAATCTCTGAAAGCGCAACTTTTCCTCTCACTTTGCAGGGAAAGCGAGAGGAGACAGCATGTACTTGGCTTGCACAGGGTTTTCTTGCCTCCTTCCCATCTTCCCCCGCCCACTCAACAGCAGTTCCTCCCACAATTTAGGGCAGCAATTTTGAGTGATTGGAAGAGGTTTTCACCCCCTTTAACACTGCTAGTCTATTGCTGGAGCAATAGACCAGTGAAATCGACATGCTATTTACATGGCCTGGCAAAATGACACTAGACCCAAGATGGCACACCCAAAAAAGCAACCTTCCCAGATGGAGACTGCATGAAGAACAGGTGGGTGAAATGGCAGATCAGCTCAGCTGGGGACATTTTGCAGCAAGAGAATCCTGTTCAAACAAAAAGCGGGGAAAACCCATTGCAAAGCCGACGGCCACAGGGCAAACACTGCATGCCTAAAAGGCCTATGACTGTTACTTAAAACGCGATCCAAAAGTGGATTTATGGCTTCTGTATTTGGAGGGTCCCTTTAATCACCACGGCTGGAAGCCACGAATAGACCTATCCTCCATGAACCTGCTCAATACCCTTTTAAAGCTGCCTCCACCTGTGGCCATCATTACATCCTCTGGCAGCAAACTGCACATTTCCATCACTCGCTGTGTGAAGAAGCATTTCCTTTTATCCGTCTTGAATCTACTGCCCATCAATTTCATTGAGTGCTCCTGAGCGTCAGTATTTTGGGAGAGGAGTCAAAAGATTCTCTCTGCCCACTTTACTCCTGAAAGTTTTCAGTGCTGAAGGGAATGCCAGAGTTAGAGATTCTGCTTAGCTCAGGCCCCTTCCGCACACGCAAAATAATGCGTTTTCAAACCACTTTCACAACTGTTTGCAAGTGGATTTTGCTATTCCGCACAGCTACAAAGAGCACTGAAAGCAGTTTGAAAGTGCATTATTCTGCATGTGCGGAAGGAGCCTCAGTGTTTTCCAACCTTTTCGACATCACAGTACCCTTGACCTCACTCTTCATATCTCACAGTATCCCTGCCCTCCTCTCCCCACCTTCCCCTCCCAGTTCCCCTGCTCGCCACCCCCACCTTCCCCTCCCAGGGTGAAGGGAAGCACGGGGGGTGGGAAGTGGCTGCTGACCTTGCAGCAGGTCCTGCCCCCTGGGCCAGCTCCATATTTTTGCTGGTGCCGGTGGGAGACACCGCAAAAGTGAGGGGGGCTGGTAGCATTGCTGCGGTATCCCTGGGACATGCTCACGGCACCCCAGGGTACCACGGAACCCTGGTTGGGAATCGCTGGTTTAGCTAGTAGAAGGTTCCAGATACAATCCCTGGCATCAACATTTTAAAAGTGGGTGTAGGTAAAAGCCCTCTCAGCCTACAAGCCCCTCCCAGTTTAAGCAGACAGTACTGACCTTAATGGACAGGTGGTCTCATTCACTTTAAGGCAGCTTGTGGCTGCGATGCAAATGAGCATTCTGGCCTACGCAGACTCGATACTTGCGTTACAAAGCCACTGCCCATCCCCAAAGATTTCGTGAATCCAGGAACTCATTCCAGGGCTTAACGTCAAGAAGTCTGTCTGGCCGACGAGCTTAAAGTACCACCAGGTATGAATAAACTCACCTGACTAATTTCTGAACATTTCTCCTTCTCATTAGACTGCAGATGGTTGTAACTCCCCATTTGCTACATTTTTTCTTTAAAAGAGTGAGCCTTAACTGAAGATGGAATTTCCATCTGTTACTCCTAGTGCCACAGGCAAGACTTTGTTACATGGGAAAACGCCTCCAGGCAATTTAGAAACTGTGGGCTTCTGAGGTTCATAAGAATTCTCTAGCTTCTTCCTTTTACATTCTCAACAGATGCTTATTGGAGCTTCAGAGTGTCCACAGGGCCTCTGTGGAGTTATCAAGCCCCTCCATAAAAGTCTACGCTGGTTCAGCAGTGTTGAAAAGATGCTCGCATTTTTATTAGTTTCCCTGTGTCTACTAAGAAACAGAACGTGGCCTGTAATCTCATTTCCACCAGAATGACAGTACGGTGTAGCTGTTAGAGTGGGATCTTGGCGAGCCATGTCTTTTGTGCACTTACTGCTTGCCTCGAGGCTGTTTGTTTCGTAATGCGGTTTTCCCGCAGTTTTCTGTTTATACAAGAGATTGGGCCAGAGCATTCACACAGTTCTCAAGTTCATTCAGCAGAGACAAGCTGGTCCAAAACAACTGTTTTTATTTGCAAGGAAGGCACTTTTTACAACCATCAGCATTAGCCACAAGAACTGGAAACTGAAACCAAGAGCTCCACCCTGTAGGACCAGACTAAATCATACAGATAACAGGGGAGGAGCAGTATCTTCTATACATACCTATGTAATAAATGTATCTCCATAGCAATGCCCCTATTTGATGTTTAAAGAGTCTATTATTCATTATCAAAAGTACTCCTGCTAATCCCACAGGGGCAAAAGTTTAAATCCTGCATGCTTTGTTCTTTTGCTGCAAACTCCCCAGCCCCCACCACCATCCCTTACTCTAGCATTAGACTGGTCCTTTGCTTCATCATCCGACCAGCAACATTAAAACACGCACATACACAAAGCCCTTCTGATTGTTCAGCAATGGTTGGCAGGAGAGCAGGAAAACCTGCTGTTGGGTGAGCTGGGGAAGGCAGGAAGGAGAAACGAAACATGGATAAATAATCACACTTCCTGTTTAGCTGTTTTGCATTGTGGGGGAAAGCAAAGCAACTGGAAAGGTGGCATTTTGGCAGCATTTGGAAACTGTGCAGCTTCTCCGCTCTGTCCCACGGTGGCTTCAGAAAGGGCAAAAAACAATGCATAAAGGAAAATCTACAGTGAAGAAAAGCTAAGCTGGCCGCAAGGCAGAATACAAGTGAATAAATGGCCCCAGATTAAAATCCCCATCCTCCCATGGAAACTCACTGGGTGACCTTGGGCCAGCCACCTTCTCTCAGCCCAACCTACCACACCTGGTGGCCGTTACAAGGATAAAATGAAGGATAGGAAAACAACTATGACGAAAGCCCTCAGTCAAGTTACGCATCAGTCATTTATGCACTTGTGGTCTTGAATGTCTCTGCTAGAAGTTCAGCCTCTTGATGGAGTCTAAACTTCTTACAATCCTCACCACATTAAAATGTCCATCCCTCAACAGGAAAATAATAAACAAAAAAATGGGCAAATTGTGGTCTGTAATCATACTCCAAATTCTGCTACCAAAGAACTTGGGTCTCTCAGATCCTTTTCCAACTCCCTAACCACTACACCATGCTTATTGCCTTTCTGAGTGTTACAATACCCTGGATCACTTCTTGACTGAGTGCATTCTAGCTATATCTTATTCCAGCCCAACAACCCTGGATCACTTCTTGACTGAGTGCACCCTAGCTATATCTTATTCCAGCCCAACAACCCTGGATCACTTCTTGACTGAGTGCACC
>NC_059425.1:102100837-102146859 GCF_021028975.2 Sphaerodactylus townsendi
AGATAGATAGATAGATAGATAGATAGATAGATAGATAGATAGATAGACAAATATAGATGAACAAATGAATAGACGGAAATATGAATGAAGACAAAATAAGATAGATAAGATAAACTCCAAACCCATTTCTCTAGTCTTGCACAGTGCTCACACAAATGTACTGAGTGTTGGAATTAGTGGACACTAAGGAATGTCTGAAAGAAATGGTGTTTTTGAGCTTTTATACATACTTTAGATAAAAAAATTTACTTTAGTCAAAAATGTAAAAATCTAATAATTTGCTCCAAAATATAAGAAGATATAACTTCAGAATACATGCCAAGACCACAAGGAATACCCATAGATGCTTATCTTAAACATTCTGCACATACAGATCATGGCAGGGCCCTGTGGCATAGTGGCCACTTGGATCAGACCACATCGTGTGAGTGATAAGCTTCTGGTAGTCACCATTGAGTATGTCCCCAGCAAGTCTTCCTCCTTCAGGGGACATGGCAGTGGAATGGGGGAACAGGACCATTTTCATGGCTATCGGCGGCCTCCTAGTCCACTGCTACTCTCCCCTACCAAAGCCCCATCATGGTGTTGCTTTACAGAACAAAGGCTTGGAAATATTCTTGTAGTTGTCTAGCAAACCCCATTCTTTTCTTAAGGCTACAATTGTATCTATTATTGGGGGGGGGGGGATTTATTTTGTTTTTAAAGGTGCTTTCTGCAATCTGGAATGTTCTTCAGGTTATTAGAAAACCCTCCAACAGAGTCTGCCCCAGCAGCTTTTTGCAGCTTTATCAATCATATACTCTATGCCATGGTTTGGAAATAGGTATGTTGATACCTGCCTCATCTGCTTAATAATGGTGTAATGTGGTATTAAGAATGGCTGATTGCATTAACATTCACCTGAGTTTTACCTTTACTCTAGAATTAACCTACATTACGTACAGATTTTCATAAACTACCTGAGGATCCAGTATCATCAACGAAAAAGGCATCTCCACTTTCTGTTTAAAATCCAAAGTAAAACATTTGTAAAAGCAAATTCATAGTTTGGAGGAACATTTCCCAATGCTTGTTTTATCAGATTTAAAAGCATTATTGAAAACCTGAAATGTAGAAGAGAAATAAAATCAGCAAATTGTTGTGAATAAATATTGCTGGAGCGAATACTCATCATTTTAAAATAAAATATATACACATGGGCCTGTATCTTGTCAGCGGTAAACACAAGATGAAGAACAGTTATTCTTATTAAATGAGAAACAAACGTCTTCTTCCTAGCATTGGCCCACTAATGCAGGGTCCGTTGAATGAGAAACAGTGCAATTAAATAATCAGGAGATTTCAACTAATGAACGACATTAAAAACACAATCATTTACAGGAAGAATAAGGACACTTTCCATGTTTTAACAGAAAAATTAGGCACTTGTGTGTTTTTTTACCTTGAAGTGTTCTCTAGCTATTCCTGTACCACAGAGGCCAGGAGGGAGCAGTCAATGTTAATTCAGGTCACCTCTCATAGCTCTGGAAAGATCTGGCCAGTTTCAAAAATTATTCAACACACTTCCAATGGCTTTCATGATGGATGTAGCTTTATATATAAACCAGTAGCTCTCCTGAGGACAAAATGCATTTAACAACAAGAACTGTTTAAGATCTACAAAGTATTTGAGCTACCGTAATACAGCTATATCTTAAGCCTACAAATCTTGGGAATGGGATTATCACATTTTATTCCTCATCCTCACGTTAGGTTACACCAACTGATAAATTTTAGGAAAGACAGAGGCCCCTTCCGCTGCACATGCAAAATAATCGCGTTTTTCAAACCGCTTTTCAATTGTTAACATTTGGATTTTATATTCCACTTTGAAAAGCAAAAGAGCACTGAAAACAGTTTGAAAGTACATTATTCTTGCGTATGTGCTGAATAGGCCTGAGGAGAAAAAATCAGTGTTATCTGGTTGCACTCCCCTCCTTCCCAAGAAATTTTCATAATTTAACTACAACTTCACCAAAATATTTAGCCCAGTTGAAAACTTATATATAAAAATGATCACCCAGAATCATACCCAGGAAAACAAATGAAGAGTGAAAAGAGCTAAAGCACTGTTCATTGGCGGTGGGTTGAAATGCTGCATTGAAAGAAAAAAGATCAACACCTCCTTGGGGCCTTATAAATGCAGTATTTTGCAGAATCTTGCCCTTGTTTTAATTACAATAACTACATGTGCCAGCTGCAGCTATGCCTGTGGACTTTTGGCATTTGGCAGCTACCCACAATAATTGGTGATTGGGAATCAATTGATTGGATTAGTTGTTTATGTCTCCACATGAACTGTATAAAAACTAATTATTATATATGCTGTGCCAATGTAAAACTGAATATGTAACGAATTACAAAGAAACACCTTATGCCAATGTCTTCTACTGGAATGGAAATAAGGTCCTAGAAGAATACTGAAGCATGAGAGCTTTGCTGCATTTTTCCAAAAGAAACACTGAGAGGAAAAATGTTAGAGCTCTCTAAAGTCAATACTGATCAATGAATATAGCTCCAGTTGCTATGGTAACAAATACCTTGTCAAGATTTGGCAGAACAACATCCTCTTCACCAAACACACATGGTACCATACTGCACAGATGGATATGGTGCCCTATGGGAGAGCTTGCAGTGAAGAGTAACACATGGCGCCTACATTTTTAAAAAAACCAAGCAAATGAATTAAATAACTTAATTGTAACTGTGATTCTAAACAATCTTAAGTGAAACTCATTTTCTGACTGCTTGGGTGTCAAAAAATTTATCGGGTAGAACAAAAGAAAAACTTCAGGGTGCTGTGTGGTTTCCGGGTTGTACCTTGAAAGCGTTCTAGCAGCAATTCCTCTCCCTGGCGTTTAAAGCACTTCTGTGGCAGCGTCTTCGAGAGGATCCAGTATCCTTGGAAATAATGCTGCTAGAACATGGCCATACAGCCCGGAAACCACACAGCACCCCAGTGATTCTGGCCGTGAACGCCTTCAACAATACAAAAAGAAAAACTATTTGGCTGATCATAGGATACTGCAGACTTTGTGCAAAATCTAAAAAAGGAAATGGGTTCATAGAAATTTTTTCCTAGCTTTCATTCTCAATAGGGCACCAAGGTGGCTTACAAAGAACAGTTTAAATAAACAGACAAAAGATGTGCACAATAAAATACATTCTGAAGATGTCCTTCATCCATGGGGCAGCTTGTTCAGAACCACATGTATTAAGTCACAAGTAAAGAGGCCAAAGGCAAGATTTCTTAGCTTGGCTCTTGCCCTTTGGCTTATACTTCTAGCCATGCCTAGATTTCTTTTCCACCTGAAATTAGGAAGGGAAAACGGGCTAAACCCTGGATCTTATACAGCTGACTGAGACATCCCCTCCTCTGGTAACACTGCTTCTGCATCTTCTGCTTCCTGTTGCAATCCACACATTTCCTAAAAAAAGCCATTCTTGTAGAGTTTAGGGGAAATGTTAGGAACCAATAAATATTATGTTCCGTAGTGTTTACAGCCCGAGCTGTAAGAAATTGTCTTTTCCTCCCCTGCATGAACCATGTTTAACTAGAAGGGCACATGAGATAGAAATCTCAGTTCTGCCAGTTACCCTTTTATGACAATGCCTCAACCTCTCAGAAACTGCAAAAATCCCTTCACAAACTCATTCCATTCACAGTTCATAAGGCTCCAATTCACAGAAAGACGCATAATTTGAAGTATTGCTAGATAAAATTTGCATTTCATCTATTTATTGACAAATTGTATGGAGTAAACATTTAACACTGTGTACATGTGATACTTAAGTGTTATATACTGAATAAGACCATGAATTGGGAATTCTGTTATTCAAATTTTATCTCAGCCAAGTACTCGATTGCCAGAATCCAGCCACTATTCCTTCAGTTTCATCCCCTATTGTGTAATATAGATTAACAATTCTTGCCTGCCTCGTTGAGTTGCTGTCAATATTACAACGGTAGCAAGGAAGTCCAGTACAGTTAACTGAACCTTTGAATTGGGAATGTCCTGATTCAAATCTCAGTTCTGCCATGATATTACAAAGCAGCTTAAGATAAACCACCACTGATCATCCCCAGCTCCCTGCAGCCGAATCTGCAATATATGCAAAATACCTAGCAAAGAGGTGTTTGTAAAAAATTGAAAGGTAGGATAATATGGTATGAAGTGCACTGAAGGCACTTTGAAGCAGTACCAAGGATTGCAATTGCTATTTCGTAATGACTATGCTGGAAAGGTATAGCAGACTAGCACATACCCAGGAGGGAAATTTATCCATAGCAGCTTTAGTGGCATATGTATGGATGCTAGGATTAATTTTCCCGGAGGCCGATTCTTCCAGGCGAATTTTTCAACCAAGAGAAAGCCCTGGGGTATAATATGGTAATCTTTTTGTGCGGCTGTTAAGATAAAAAAGTGTACAGATAAGAAAGTTTACAATGATATTTTAATCATACATAATATGAACGGGCTGCAAAAGCTTATGCCACAATGAATTTGTGGTTCCACAAGACCATTGTTTTGACTGCAGCAGAATAACAAGGTTATCCCATGCCTTAACCGGAAGCAGGATTATAGCAAGAACCACGCTGCAGTTCCAGCCTGACTGGACCCTACATTTTGTTGCCGGAGTCCTCGCCGACATCTTCATTGATGATGCACAACCTGTATTTTGCTGCTTCCTACAAAATATCAAGAGAAAAAATAACTTATTAGTCTTTGAATAATGTAGGCCAGGGGTCCCCAAAGGTACTTCGCCTATGGGTGCCATGGAACCTGCTGATACTATTCATGAAGATTACGAAGAACTGTATTGGGGCTAGATGGGGCATTTGCCCCAGCACAGCTTTGAACAGAGCTATTGCAGAAGAAGATCACGAGTTAGAAACAGCAGATCTTTTGAAATGTTTACTGCAGCAATACTTACATTATCCATTTTGGCTGTTATATACACCAGGTACCATACTTCAACTTCTTTAGAAAGCATGCTGAAAAAATGAAGGTATGTAATGACTATGGAAGGGAGGGACAAAGGTAAAAAACACAATGACTAATGTATTTTCAACTAGCCTCAAGATTAAGAAAGTAAATTAAGTCAGCAAAATATATAATAAGGGGAATTCAAAAAGATGATCACACAGCAAAAAGAACATTTATTACAGCAAATCTATAAGCATTTACTTCTATTTGACACAGAAACAGAACAATTGAAAACACATATGGTCAGATAGATACCAAACTTTGAGGAAGAAATATTTTCTCAAGAATGGGAAACCCTATGGACAAAAGGCGCAACATTCACAAGCATTACCAAGCATTTCTTTTCATATCTGTTATATTAACTTTATTGATGAATTTAAATATATATATATATATAAGGGGCAGTATTTCTAAATGCCTTTTTGTTCAGAAAATGGCATCTAGGGCAAGCCCTGAAATTGCACATCTCCCCTGTCAGCAAAACTTTGAACCCAGTAGAAATTTAACGCATGACGTAAGGAATCTTGGGATAAAGGTGCTACTTTCATTGGACTTACGATTCTAGTTTTCCTACCGCAAGTGACCCAGAAGCAGCTATTAACTCTGAAACTATCTAAACACATTAGATGCAATCTTTTTAATGAAGTCCTACAGGTACTCCTGGACTCCAATCCTAACTGTAAAATTTAGAGTACTCCCCCCTCCGACTCAGCCTCCTCCAACTTGTAGGCTTCTCTGGACGCTGCCCATAACAGGTGGAAATGCTCTCTCTCACCCCACCCCTCCTCTAGCCGTTTTATTAAGCTGTTTGATTCTTTGCGCAAAACAAGGGGCAACAAAAGGATGTTTGGGACTATATCCTGCTAACTTACTTCATGGATTACATGTGCGTAATACGTCTCTCAACCAAAGGGGACGGTAGCATGGCTTGGTAGGAGATGAGCCTTTGCTAGAAGGTGAGCCACTTTAAGCGTAATGCTAAAGAAAAGCGTGTGTGGGTGGAAGCTCAGAAGAAGGTACAGAAGAAAAGAGGGGGAGGAAAATTAACTCATGAGGAAAAGCGGGGAGAGGAAGGGGAATAAGACATTAAACAAATAGTTCCAAAAAAGGAGGGGGAGAGGGGAGTGCAATCCATCCAGATTCACCACTTCTTAGTCTAGCAGTTGGTGTTCAGTTGGATGCCCATACTCCATCTGCTTTCCAACCACACTTGTATTACACCCCATTCATTTTGCCTGTCAACCTCAACGTTTTAATCTTGTGATCCAGCAAAATAAGGCTGGAGTATGTCAGGAAGGCAGTAGTTGTGAAGACACCCAGCACAGCCAGATATGAAGGGGCTGATTATAGGTTGATTATTCTTTGTAAGTAGGGTTTAGTCTGCTTCCTGCATTTTTGAAAAACAAGATATTTGTCTGTATTCAGGCATAGCCCACAACACAGTCCAGGGTCAAAACACAGTCTCTTAGAAGTCCATGCATCAAACCAGAAGGGCAAATTGAAAAGCCCAAGCCAGGTCAAAGTCCAAAAGATCAAACACATTGAGGTCTAGAATTAGGCAAAAAACAAAGCAAAACCCACAGCAGGCATCCAAGTGTTGTAGATAAGTTCCTTCCATACTGCTTCATGCTTTCAAGTGCCTGGAACAGCTCCTGAACAGAAAACCTTCTGGGACGTCAGGCCCGCCACATCAAGAACAGGTGCAATTCAACAATCAGCTGAGTCACCCAGAGACAGGTGCAACTCATTAATGGCTGAGCAGCCTATGTGCCCGTCAACCATGATTCTGTGGTGACCCCAGTTCACAGGCAGAGGTTGACCGATGCTGGGCTGCCAACCACATGATACGATGTGCCTCCCTCCAGGCCCACGTTCTCTGGAGTTCCAAGGGCTCTGATGACTCGGAGTGAGGATGTTGGCTGCAGCATTTTTAACTCAGCTTTAGCTGTGGGACTGAGGGTGTGGTACACTGACTTTGGCCTGAGATTCCCCCTCTGCACCTGATGGAGTCTCTACCTTGTCCAGCAGGTAGAGACTGCAGCATCCGAGGGCTGAGGGTGGCTTCCTCCATCTCTTCCTCACATCTAGAGAAGGCGCTCCAGCTGTAAAAAGCAGGGCTCCAAGACAAATATTGGACAGAACCAGAGCTCACACACATGTACTGGCAGAAAGTTTTATGTATGCAGTTTTAGTGCATGAGGAATAATCAACTTTTGGAGATTGGGAACTAGCAAAAGGTTCAGAAAGAAAATTTGTGCAGAGTTTGGAACTTGTTTTAGGTTACTTACACCCAGTGCAAAGCCTTACTGTGCTCTTGTTGTCACTGTAAATACCAAGATATTCAAAGCAGCACTAATAGAGCATTCATACAGAAAATTCTCCATGCTTTCACCTTGTGCCTGCCATTCCCTGTCCCCCATCACGAGAGTACTTTTTGCCAAAAAACAACAACCTTATAGTAGGTATATTGCTACAGGACAATGACAGTATAATGATATCCCTACTATGGATTTTTTTTAAAAATGGGGAACAATTATGGGTGAGAGGGAGAAAGGTACAAGAAATTATATGGGAAGTGGGTGGGAAGGTGTGGAAATCTTGACATTCACATGGATCCCAAACCTGCTTTGAGTATGATATTTTCAGAAACACAGTTCCCTTCATTTCATTGGTTTTTCTCCCCCAGAAACACAGCATTGAATCTTGGGAAAAACCCTGAAGGTGGACCACATTACCTTCATGTTCAAAGCAATAAATCTTTGAATAGGAATGCCACGAGGCAACATCAGGGAAAGGCTCTATTTCTTGCTGTTGGCCCTCCAGAATAAGAAGCCAGAACTGAAACGATGTGCGACAGGATACTGGACAAGGTGGACCACTAATCTGGTTCAACAGGGCTCTTCTTATGATGATGGCATTTGGAAACACCCCCACTCCCATTTTTAGGGGAATCCACAGCAAAACCTCCACTTGGAAGCCACTTTTGATTGAGTAGTAGGCAAAGTAACATGTAAAAATTTCTACAAAAATATTATGATTAAAAGAGCAAGAAAGACCAACAGAATTTCCAACAACACTTGACAAAATGGATAGAATAAATACAGTAGAAGACAAACAAATAATACTTCACAGCTAGTAATACAAATACCATTTGACCTTTTGAGGTATCCCCTGATGTGGAAGTCCAGGAAAATCGAGGTATTAATATTTACTCTCTGCTTAGTACTCAGCTTACCTCCTGAATCTCCTTATGTACTAATGCAAGAAAAGCCGACAACTAAGGATGTCAAAATGTATAGGCTTCAGACTGTCCGGTCAATAACAAGTAATAGGAGACAAATTTTATCGTCTTTCCCCTACCACCATCTATATAAGAAGAAAAGGGATCCATGTTTAATTTCTCTGTGAAATTGAAGTAACTAATATTTGAGTTATGTACTAAACTCTGTAATAAAAAATACACAATGAGCAATGAAATGTTCCATGGCCTTCATTCAAAGTGCTCTCTTTTGCACTTCCTTCAAGTTAAATTCACGCACATTATTTTAAATCCATTGAGCCATGTCTGCTCTCTTTTCCCTTAATGAGACATATGTAGCCAGCCTTTCCTAAAGCTGTACTAAAGCTTTTAGAATTTGGGAAACCAGCAACACAATAACATAATTGCTTTGAGAGTTCAGCAACTTAATGTTAAGTAATTACAAGGAAGTTATTAAATGCAACACAAGCCTTGAAATCAAATTGGCTCAGCAGTACTATTATGATGTTCACTTAGAGAACTATTTTTTTATCCACTTAAAACACTACAACTTATTTTCTGGCAAGATAAATGTATGTATATATTTATTTGGAACACATTTTTATCCTACTCTCCCAAGTAGGGAGGTGCATATGGTTGTCCCTTCGCTGATTTTATCATGACAATTCAATGAGGTAGGTTAAGGTAAGATCATGTCAAGCAGTGATTTGAATCCAGATCTTCCTGGTTCTAGTCCAACATTCTAACTATGACACCATACTGGTTCTCACATCAAACATAATATGGTACATAAAACTGATTACATGTTACTCAGTCCAGAATTCCACAGGAACTCCAAACCATGCAAAGACAGACTGCTGCCTTATTGGAAAGACATTGACATTTTATAGAGGCTGCTTGCTCTGTCCATGTATACTGCAGTGACAAAAGTGGAAACTCCTTCTGCCTGATCCAATTACAGAAGAGGACAAGTAGATTGCATTCTTTATTACAGAATCTGATATTACATTTTGGTATAAATTACTTTAGATTCACTGGGGTGGATCCTACCCCTAACTTACAACTTCAATATGCAAAATGTATTTATGAAAATGGGTGCTGTGTGGTTTCCGGGCTGTATGGCCGTGTTCTAGCAGCATTCTCTCCTGACGTTTCGCCTGCATCTGTGGCTGGCATCTTCAGAGGATCTTCAGATCCTCAGATCTTCAGAGGATCTTCAGATCCTCTGAAGATGCCAGCCACAGATGTACAAGCAAACGCCAGGGAGAGAATACTTCAGAACGCTACAGCCGGCGAAACCAAATTCATTCTACCCAAGTGGGGGTTCTGCCGTGAAAGCCTTCTTCGACAATATATTTATGGCGAAAATATTTCATTCCCATCTTTCTTTTGGTTGGGAGGTTTAAAAGCCTTTCTCCAATCTATAATAGCTCTCCTCCAAATTAAGTGGCTTCGTTCCGAGAAAGAACCACGGGCTGGAGAAAGCTACTTGGGTTGAAGAGGAAGATTAAGATCCGGTATTTTGATAAATAATGAATTGATCTACTCCAGTTGGCAACTAAAACTACACATGTTACATTACACACACACCACCCTCCATGTAATATGTTTATCAGGACTAACCAAAATAATACTAAATATTGTGCAAGCTTTTTTCATTCTTCAGGTTTTCCATCAGGTGGTATTTTAAAAATCAACGGAAGGCATAAGAACATAAGAAAGAGCCTGCTGGATCAGACCAGAGTCCATCTAGTACTCTGCGACTCGCAGTGGCCCACCAGGTGCCTTTGGGAGCTCACATGCAGATGTGAAAGTAATGACCTTCTGCTGCTGCTGCTCCCGAGCACCCTCTCGGCGCTGTTAAACATTTGCGTAACTCCTTTCAGATCAAGGAGGATCAAGATTGGTAGCCATAGATCAACTTCTCCATTAATCAGGTGGAAGGTGGAAATCAGTCCAAGCCCCTTTTAAAGCTATCCAGGTTAGTGGCCATCACCACCTCCTGTGGCAGCATACTCCAAACACCAATCATGCTAGTTAGTGAAAGAAATGTTTCCTTTTAGTAGTCCTAATTCAATCCCCAGCAGTTTCAATGTATGCCCCCTGGTTCTAGTATAGTGAGAAAGAGAAAAAAATTCTCTATGTCGACATTTTCTACCCCGTGCATAATTTTAAAGACTTCAATCATTATCCCCTCAGACGCCTCACTCTCAAACTAAAGAGAGTCTCCAAATGAAAATTACAGCTTCTACTGGTTGTAGTTGGGTTTTCTGGGCTGTGTGGCCATGGTCTGGTGGATCTTGTTCCTAACGTTTCACCTGCATCTGTGGCGAGCATCTTCAGAGGTGTATCACAGAGGGAAGTCTGTTACACACCCTAACTTACCTTTTATCTGTTGGCAGAGGTCTTTAATGTCAATTAACAAGGTTTTTAAAAATATGAATCTTTCTTATACTGGCCTGTTGTTGTAAGTGGTGTTTTATTGATTAACACAATACATTTAAAGCATATATTCAAAATTATGGTATACGCGTTGTCAGCAGCTTAAATAAAGGGATAAATAGAATCATGCAATAGAGTGATTACACTTAATTCCTAAAAATCTGATTTCTGATAGCTGTATGCATAAGTATTGGGTTTATGGAAAACATATAAATTCCTAGATGGAAAATAAAAGAAAAAATGTTCTTATGTAAGCATTAATTATGAACAAATTTCTCTCTCATGCCACATTTTGTTTAATTACAAAAATGTGTGTTCAGATAGTCACTCTGCCTCTTGAACAGTTATTCAGCATTGGCAGATTAAACAAATCAAACTTTGTAACTATTTAACTGAGAACATCCTTTCTCTATCCCTGAGAACAGAAAGAGAACATCTTTTAAATATTCTGATTGTTTCCCCCTCCTTATGATTGGTTGCCAGATGAAGGTTTTTTCCCATATGAAAGAGTAAACAGGCTTTTTTTATGCAGGGGCAGAGACAGAAGAATGTACATTGTCAGTCAGGCATGTTGGGTATGATTGGCAAGCGGCAAGAGGCACACAATGAAAATATCACTTTAGACAATCAAGGAGTTAGTGGTAAAAAACAGATTGATTCTTTGAGCTGCCAGGACTCTGCATGGACAAAAAGTTACATGGGTTAGGGACTGAATGCAGTGAGAAGGTGGAAAGCCTGCAAACTTCCTGCTTCCCACTTCCAACATGGTGAAAACTTCCAGGAAGGCTTTGTAGAAAGGCAAACCAGGTACACTTCCATCCTCCGTCTGCCTGCTCCACCTGGCTTTTGCCTCCATGGCCGGGTTTCCCTCCAGCTTCCAGAAGTAATTTTGGGGTTTTGGTGGGGGCTGCTGAATGTACAGACAAAAAACACATCTGTGAAGATCTTCTGCTAATGACTGGCTGCAGGCAAGAATTAATGATAGTGGCTCTGACAATACTATAAGCTGGACACGTAACAAAATAATGCTAGCCTTGCTGAAAACAAGTATAGAAATCTTCATAGTCTATCCATATTTCTTTGGAAATCGGACTCTTTTCTGTCTCAATTTTTTCCTGAAAGAGACTTTATTTATCAAATTGTTGCCTAAGCCAGGGTCAATTAGATTCAGCAAAATCGGATTGGCATCAGGCCTTATTTTTTTTCAACCCGATTCCTCTGCAGAGATAACCCAGAGATTTCTACAAAGAGTTAAAATTATGCCTTGAACAGGGAAGGTTGTGTATTTGTACTTTGGCAATTAATTAGTAAATAGAGAAGACAGAAAGTTATCCAGTATAACTGCAAGAGCCTTAAGCCTCCTGGCCTCACACCATAACTCTTTCAGCATTAAAGAAAAGTAACTACTGAAGTGCTGGTGATGCAAGTAGACAGAAACATAGCTGTAGCCATTTGTTTTCGAATTGATATCTTATTTTTTTTATGAATTTGTGGCTAAAATAACTGGCATTTTCTCCAACGTAACAGAACTAATCTATTTGAGATTGGTTTTATGGTTCCTAATGCAATAAGAAATTTATAATATGTTAAGCTTCCATTATTAATAATATTAATTAACAGAACCAAAATACAGAATTTAATATAGGCTGAACTACTAAAATCAATTTGAATTTTTTTAAAAAAAATCTCTCCAGCACAGGCTGGAATACAAATTTGTCCTAAAAAAAAAAAAAATATAATAACATCCATTACAAACTAGTCTTCATTTCCCAGATTTCTACAGCCTATGTAAAATATGATTCTGCACATGGGCATGTACCAGCAGCTCCATAAATGCATGCCCAGATTCTTTTTTAAAATGCTAACCTCTTACTGTAGTTGAAACACTAAATTGCACTGCAGATCACTTGGCTAAGTAGTCACTTGGTGTTTATTGGCCAAGCTCATTCTCCCTTTTTTGCTTAAGAAAAGTGGAATACAGAAGTGGAACCTCAGGTTGCGTTGGTAATCCCATCTGGATTACCTCAGCGAAAAATCAGAAACCAATGAAAACTGAGGCTCCCATTGGCAAGCAATGGCAACTAAAGCTACATTGGCTAAGAATGTGAGTTGGCTGGTTTTCCGTTAGCGGATTAAGCTACAAGACGCAGCATGAGCGAAAACAGCGATAACCGAACCAACCGATGAAAACTGGAAGCAACGTTTCCTTTTAAAGAGTCGGAGAGCTGTAATGGTTACCTTCAATTCAAAAGAGATGATGTTACAGCTCATTATTTGTCTGGCTATGGATTGCACATTTTCATTGTTTTTTGTTACCTCGTCTCCCATGCTTTTCTTGTGGTCAAATGTGTGCTTTTTAGCAAAAATGGAATAGTGATGGGAACTACAATTTGCAAGGTGCACAATAAATCACATGTGCTTAGCACCACTGGTGTGTGCATGTGCATTCATTAGAAGATGAAACACAACTCTTGGGGGCTAATCAGATTCCTCCCCTTTATTTATTCTTGCCATGAGGTTATTTTTTTTAAAAGAAAAAACTCATGAACACCAAACTCAAAAGACAGAGATTTATCTATTATGGCTTTTAAATACAAAATTCTAGAGCGTTCTTTTGAAAGCATTTATGTTGAAGATTAGTAATTTTCAGAAGGGCTTCAAAAAGAAGGAATAAATGTATTTTGGCAGATATTTTGAAGGCTGTGAATGAACCGAAACAAAAGTTATGGACACCATAAATCATCTTCATGAAAATGCCAAATAAATGAAAAGCTGCAGACCATAACACCTCTAGAGGTCTCTCTATATCAGCACTGAAGCATGCTGACAATGAACACTTCCCAAATTATACCTAAGAACACAAGGACGCCTGCTAAACATCTTTAAAACTGCACCCAACCAAAGTTTTTGACATACAGTAAAACCGAGATATGATGCTTCAAAACTGTCCACTTGGCACAGCTTAATCACCCTAGAACCATATAACCATGCTTAGCTACATGAAGGCATAATCCAAGAAATAACAACAACATTCATTCTTCTGGAAAGGAAAGCACTGAGGGAATTGTGCACATTTCTGAAAATCTCACAACTGCATGTGCATATTTTATAGATTTAAACATACAACTTGAATTTTAATAGGATACTTTGCTGTGGATTTTTAATATACAATTTCTAAACTATAGAAATGGGGAGTGTAGTTCTAAAAATCTGAATCAAAGACATACGTATCAAAGGGACAACAGATCCTGAGTATACAGTTAATAGCTAGTCAAATATGACTTGTGCATAGCCAAAAGCCGTTACAAAATAAGTGCAGTAAGAATAAGACATTAAAATTAAAACAAATGAGCAGTTCACACAATGTGAAAAAGAGAGATTACAAATTAACTAAAATATCCACACTAATAGATTCTATAGACTTGGTTTCTTTGAGATCTCATTGACCCTCATTGTTTTTACTGCACAAAGACATCTTATAACATAAGAATCATCATCTGATAGCAAAAATACCATCTTTTCAAGGTCAGGTTGCCAGTTTAAACCTCTCAGTAATCCATCAAGAAATGTGGCCCAGGGTATCACATAGAGTGGACAGGATAAAACATAATGTGGAAAGCACTCCTTCTTGACCAGACTCTCCACAAATATAGACCATTGTTCCTTTTGGCGGTTTGCTATATCTTCCAGTCAATACTGCTGTTGACATGGTTTGGAAGCACAAGGCGGTCAAGGCCACTCTACATTTTGGAATAGTAACATTAGGTAAATAAGGGCTTTTATTTTGGAAAAGTTTAAACCATGGTGAAAATTTGGATTGTAAAATTGTTGTTCTGTTGAGCAAAGTATCCGAGCTGTACTCCCAGTCTTTCAGTGGACAATTGTCACATACCATATATACTCATGTATAAGTCGAGTTTTTCAGCACATTTTTGTGCTGAAAAAGCCTCCCTCGACTTATACATGAGTGAGGTGTATTTTAAAAAATATTTTAGAGTTTTTACTTTGTCGGCCTCCAGGGGGCGCAGTTTTTAGGCTAGCGGCATCAAAATTTCAGGCTATCATCAGGTGACACTTCTGATGATACCAGCAGCTTAGAAGTTTATTCAGGGGTTCAGAATTATGGGACTTCAGTGCTGGGATGCTCCCATCCCCCCATTGTTTCCAATGGGAGCTAATAGGAGATGGGGCTACATTTTGAGGGTCCATAACTTTGGACCCCTTGAACCAAACTTCACTAAACCTGGGTGATATCATCAGGATAATCTTTGTTGATAATATCTAGGTTTCAGGATAGCCTGGAGTTCAGGGGTCCAAAGTGGATCCCCAAGGTGTTCCTATCCCCATTGTTTGCAACGGAAGCTTAATAGTAGATGGGTTATTTCCTTTGAGGGTCCATATAACTTTGGACCCTGAACCAAACTTCACTAAAACCTGGGTGGTATCATCAGAAGGGTCTCCTAAAGTATACTTGAAATGTTGGTACTGCTAATATAAACATTCCTCCTGACAGGTTGTGTGAATGCTTCTTCTAAAAATGACACCTACCATGTGCAATTTTTAAAATATGTACACTCAAAAAATAATGAACTATTCTTTTTAAAAAAAGCAGGGTAGTTTTGAGTCACAGTGAACAGGCATAAGTTCATTCCAGCTTTATTGTAAGATCCATTGTTTAAAACTCCTTTCTTACAAAAAAAACTAAGGTTTTTGTACTTTTAAAGTTATTGTTGATACCATATTGTTCTTGTTGACCCTCTTTTCCACTTACAGAGCTAGTTTACTGTTTTCTTTGAAATAAATGTTCAAAAACATTTAACCTACTTATGCCTCAATTAATGTAATTTTATTGGTATCTATTTTTATTTTTGAAATTTACCAGTAGCTGCTGCATTTCCCACCCTCGACTTATACGCGAGCCAATAAGTTTTCCCAGTTATTTGTGGTAAAATTAGATGCCTCGACTTATATGCGGGTCGACTTATACACAAGTATATACGGTAAGTTATTCAATAAATTGTCAGGGATTGAATAACACATTAGAATATTACTTAAGAAACAGAAGATTGAAAGATTGGACACTGAGGACATTTATTTTGGAATTTTTACATAATTTCCAAAATTTTAGAATGGTCAGATGTACACAGAACCTGATTGAGGGCAAGGAAGCTTCCATTCTCATTGATATCACAAGGATCCCTTAGGGAAGGGCTAAGATATGTCTCAAAAGAAATTTTGACAATGTCAATTTGGTTAGATTGACATTCTTCCAGCCCCACACTTCAGCAGCATACAAAAGATGTGACACAGTAGCTTTTATAAATATAAATTATCAGTAGGTTAAAAAAGGTCACATGTAAGACTACATTTCTAAAAAAAAAATACGACAAGTCTTCATATCACAACACTTCACTTCCAATATCAGTGCTCTTTTTTAAAACGATACTTGACTTAAGAAAAGAAACTGTCCAGTTGAAGTGCATTATGCCAACCCTGAAGGGTTTTCAAGGCAAGCAAAGTTCACTCTACTCCATTCTTGCTATATGCAGATGTCACAGCGATATTATCAAGAAGAATTAGTCTTCAAGTTGCATTCAAGCTTTCCACTGATATTGTAAACTAAACCACCTAACCATAAACTATGAGAAACCCAAAATCATGGTGTTTGTAAAATCTTGGCACACCCACTTTTGGGGAACAGAAAGGATTCCTAAGAACAGGTGAGGCAATGTAAATACTTAGGCATAACCTTTAGTTTTAATAACAGCTTGGCTCCTCCGCCTCACCGAGAGTAAAACTACAAAAAACATCAAAAGACTCCTAAATCTCCCTTGAAACATTTTTATCAATTTTAAAGGCAACAAATATCTTCCACACAAGCTCAAAAAAATTCTATTTGGCAAAATGGTCTCCACAGATGATTTCAAGGAATTCCAAATTCCATCAAGGCTTAGTGCATCTTGTGGGGCAATTTTCAAGCCCCATGTGACTCACACCGAGCTACGCCTCACTGGGTGCCCAGGGCGCTTCTGTCCCTTGGATGTCCCCACATAGCTACCACTGTAACTTTTAGGGGCTAGAACTCCCAGCCTCCAGATGTTCAGGAACCACAATTCACATCAGCCCCCACCTACGGGCTACAGAATTGGCCATGCTGATAGAGGCTGATGGGAATTGTAATTCCTGAACATCTGGAGAGCCGTGAGGTTCCTCCCTTTGCAATTCCTGCACTATATAGGGCCAACAGGAGACAAGAAACGCAAAAGCCGGATTTCCTGCCATTCAAATACTGGCATAAATTAATTTCCACTCTCAAGCTGGCTAAGCCTTCTGTTCTTTATGCTGAGTGACAAATTACTCAAACTGGCCCAAATTCTGACTTTGGATAATTGACAATTTTCTGTTGGTTGATTTTAGTGGTTTTAAACATGTAATTTTACATTGTATTGGTAGTCGATTTGGTGGCCCTAGTGAGGGCAGGGTAGAAATTCCTTTTATAAAACTCAACTGGGGCTCAATCAATCAATACCTATATTACTCATAGCTTAATCTTCCTTCAATGAATCTTCTAGCATACTTGGAACAAACAATCCATTATTGTAGCCACATATCATCATTTGTAGATCTCTTATATCACACTGAAGACCAATATTACAAGAGAGAGTTTATTCCACTCAGGCATTTCCCATCAGGGCTAAATGGCTTGACAAGCTGTATTTTGATTCTCACAGCCATCTTAGCCTCCCGTGTATATGAAAGGGAGTAGGTTTTGCCATTTGCTGCTGTTACTGTTGATTGTTTTATTGCCTCATTGTATTGACTTTTACTGTTTTACTATTCTGCTGTTCACAGCCCTGAGTCTCAAGGGGAGGAATGATTTAAATCTGAAAATATAAATAAAATAAACAAATTTAAAAGGAGAATGTAAAAACGCTGATAGCTCACCTTTAATTTTTCTGAAGCTACAAGATCAAAGCATCTCTCTGGACCTAGTTTTCAAAGCTATAGCACTGGCAAATCATTTCCATTGCCCCAAATTTTAAATTTTTTGTGGCTTAAAAGAATCCTTTTCACCTGAAGCAAAACGATTTATAACCAGCCTTTTAAACAGTGAAAATTCTTCAAGCAGTCTTCAGAAAGAGGACTGAAGATGAACGAAATTCTATTATTGACACTGGACTATATTCCTGTACAACTGAAAATATATCTATAGACATCTCACCTTTATATCCCTAAACCTTGTAGTTTTGGCAACAAAAAAAGAGAGGAGATAATACTTCCAAAAAAGCTCCAGCAGTGTTGGCATTTCAGTAGCTTTGTGTGTGTGTGTTTTTTTTAAGTAAGTCTTAAAAAAATCACATCTCAGGGGACTCTGCTAAGTGCTGTAAGAACTGCTGTAATAGACTACTCAAGCATGTGGCATATTGCGAGCATGTGTGAAATTTTCTTAGCAAATGCAAGTAAGGAAGTTACTGAATTTGAGTATCATCTCTGGTTTAGCTCAAAATGTCAAATTTCCACTACGCCTTCTTCACTTTTGGCATAAAACTGTAGCCATTCTTTTTCCCTGATCATACTAACAACATCAGAAGCATTTCCACTTAAATTGTGGCTTGTTTTTATTGCAGTCATGTAAAAAATGGCACAGAACAAAAAAAGGAGGTAAGAGAAACAAGAAAAAATGGGAATTTTGCTAAAGAGAATAGGAAGGGTACAAGTGGGATTGTACAAAAATTAAAAGGAGCAAAGCAATGTAAATTTGCACATTCCAAACTTAGAACTTCTGAAGAAAAAAATATAACCTATAATATATGCACTTTGTACTTCAGGCCAGATAATTACAAAATCCATTGACTAATTTCAACAATTATGGTTTGTTTACACACACGGACACACATACAAACTGTATGTTCAAAATGTCATTTTAAGATCTTTGACATTCTATAGAGGTCTTGCTTTATGATGAACAAACATTCGTACTAGTAGCAACTCTTGATTCAGTGGAAGAAGAAGAGGAGGAGTAGGAGTAGGAGTAGTTTGGATTTATATCCCCCTTTCTCTCCTGTAGGAGACTCAAAGAGGCTTACAATCTCCTTGCCCTTCCCCTCTCACAATAAACACCCTGTGAAGTGGGTGGGGCTGAGAGAGCTCCGAAAAGCTGTGACTAGCCCAAGGTCACCCAGCTGGCGTGTGTGAGAGTGCACAGGCTAATCTGAATTCCCCAGATAAGCCTCCACAGCTCAAGCGGAAGATCTGACCATATGGATCCATGCTAAAGTACCTTAAGGATGGACTACTATTATGCTCTCTATATAGGTCTGCACTTAAATGCAACTCACAAACTCAAATTAGTACAGATAACCATAGCACATCTACTACCAGGCACTAAGTGGAATGTGCATATTATTCACTTTCTGCACACACATCACTGGTTATCAATCAGCTACCAGGTCCGATTCAAGGCTATAATTGCTTTGGGCCCAGATACCTGCAGAACAACCTCTCTTGCTATATTCCATCATGGCAGCTGCACTAGTCTGAACAAAGCCTTTTGAAGGCACCACCTTTCAAGCAGGTAAAATCAGCAACTGTCTATTCAGACAAACTTGACTGTGGCAAGTTGTCAGGTAGGCTCATAAGCATCTGCTACTTCACAAAATGCGCAACTTAGAAATATTCAAGAAGACATTCTTATAAATGGCATACAACATAAGGCCAGTAGGTAGTCTACTGCAATGTTTATTGTTTGTATCATCCTTTTAAATGCAATGCCTTTATCCTTTCTAACCATCCTACAACAGGGTGTTGTGTGGTTTCTGCACTGTATGGCCGTGCTCTAGTAGCATTTTCTCCTGATGTTTCGCCTGCATCTGTGGTTAGAATCTTCAGAGGATGCTGTATATGTGGAGACTGGGAAGACAATAAACTTATTACTACTACTGCCGTTGTTGAAATGAAAAGGTTTTCCATGGCTGAAATGGTAGCTGCAGATTCCAGCCTCTGGACGATTATGAGGATTTTGAAAGCATTCAGGCTTGGAGTTCCACCCCCTTCAGGCTTTCCCTCAATTTTTTTTCATTTCTTTTTTATTTTCCATCTGCAGTTCCTCTGTAAACTGAGGCGGGAGATATTGTGTTTGGCTGTACCTCATTTGGCAGCCATTTTGGGATGGTGTTCACTTTCCCCTCTGAAAATTCACAAAGTACCCACACGCCATAAAGATTGGGGGTCCCTCCCTTAGACAATTTTTTGCTTCCATTGTTTTCTATTCTGTAATCCTAGCCACAATGCACTGTTTTGCTTACTACACATCTTTGCTGTTTGACTAAAATGCTTCTGTTTTGTAATTTACGGTAACTTTCGCAGTGAGAAGGATGGGCTACATATGCAATTAATAAAAATAAACAAACAATAAACTCAATTTTGTGTATTTAATAAAGGGATTTTCAGTACTATCCTAAACAAACTCTTATACCCTTCTAAACCTATTGAATTCAGTGGATTGAGAAGGGTATATACCGTATATACTCATGTATAAGTCGAATTTTTCAGCACATTTTTAATGCTGAAAAAGCTCCCCTCGACTTATATGCGGGTCATTAAATATTTTTGTGTTTTTACTTTGCCGGCCAGCAGGGGGCGCAGTGTTTATGCTAGCGGCACCAAAATTTCAGGGTACCCTCAGAAGACACTCCTGATGATACCACCCAAGTTTGGTAATGGTTGGTTCAGGGGGTCCAAAGTTATGGACCTCCAAATGAGGTGCCCCCATTCCCCATTGTTTTCAATGGGAGCTATTAGTAGATGGGGCTACCCTTTTGAGGGTCCATAACTTTGGACCCTCTGAACCAAACTTCACCAAACCTGGCTGGTCTCATCAGAAGAGTCTCTTTATGATACCAGCCAGGTTTGGTGAAGTTTGGGTCAGGGGATCCAAAGTTATTGACCCCCAAAGGGGATGACCCATCCCCCATTGTTTACAATGGAAGCTAATAGTAGATTTTCCATCTCTGATAATATGCCTCTTAAAATCTAAGTTGGGTTACATTTGGACATACAGATGATGATGAGGAATCCAATTTTGGAGGATTTTAACTCTTGTGTTTTAGCTTGGTTGCTGGTTGAGCTTAGGTTTTTGTACTTTTAAAGTTATTGTTGATACCATATTGTTCTTGTTGACCCTCTTTTCCACTTACAGAGCCAGTTTACTGTTTTTCTTTGAAATAAATATTCAAAAACATTTAACCTACTGATGCCTTAATTGATGTAATTTTATTGGCATCTATTTTTATTTTTGAAATTTACCAGCAGCTGCTGCATTTCCCACCCTCGACTTATACGCGAGTCAATAAGTTTTCCCAGTTTTTTGTGGTAAAATTAGGTGCCTCGACTTATATGCGGGTCGACTTATACGCGAGTATATACGGTACTTTGCTTAGCATTGGACTGATTATAAAAGCATAAGAAAACTGAAACAGCAAGACATCATCTTGGCATAAATCACTAAGAGGAAAACTGAAACAGAAAGACATCATCACACATAACAGCCTCTTCAAACCACGATGACACCTGTTTCCTAGTTTCTTTTCCACTTAAAAATGTTTTTGAAATAATCATAGTCTACACATCAGTTCTAAATTTGCTTTCCAATTCAATTTGTGTTTTCACAAGCAACTTGAATTATAGAACCATTCTATCTCAATCACTGTGTTAATCTTAAAAGTTTTCACAAACAGTAAAATAACAGCATTTTCTGAACTAGTGCTCTATTTTTATCTTTCTATTTTAATTTTAAAAATTTCATGATCGTAGATATATTTGTTTACCTTTCATGGTTCCTTCTATAATATGTTGCTGGCCAATATTATCATCCTACAAAATGAAAAAAACACACACTCTTATTTATAATAATTTTTGAAATAATAGTAGGAAGCAAAATCATGGCATTATCAAAAGGGTTTCTGTGGTAATTATTTCAACAGGGTGATGATGTTTTTTTCAATATTAACAATTACATTAAATGGATGATACCTCTGTAGATTTAAAATAGTAGAACTTTGTTCAGGATAGCACTTCTAAGGCTGCAATCCTAAGAAAAACTTTCCTGGGAACAAGCTTCATTTAAATTAAATGGGACTTACAGCTGAGTAGACCTTCTTTGGCTTGTTCCCTAAATCACCTAGGTCAAAGTAGCAATCATGAGCATAAATACGTGGAAGGAAATCCAATTAAAACAAAATGGTTCTTACTTTTGAGGAAACATGGTTAAGAATAGGCTTCAAACACTGAATTACTCAAAATGAAAGCCAGACTTGGTCTTCAAGCTATTAACTCTGAGTGCAGATTCAGAATTTTTAATTGTAGTTATTTGAATGGTTTAAAAAATTATTTAAGCTGCCATAAAGGTGAAAAAGAAATCAAGTTTTTACACTTTCCATCTTTTCATGATTATGTTTTGCGTCCCACCATTTTGCCATAGTCTTTCAGCAATTTACTAACTTGACCTTGACTTTTCTTGCTCACTAACCTTTCAAGAGAAAAGAAACAGAGTTCTATAATTATACTATTTTGTGCAGACTGGAAACATAACTGTCAACCTAAGAACTTTTAAAGCTAAAGTTATACAGCAGCTTTTAACTAATGAATCTCAAGTTATGGCAAAGATAAAAAACCAGCAAGGCTAAAACTGAAAATTATGATATACCATTTCCAACAAAATCTATAACAAAGGAAGTATTATAATGGTTCAATAATACTTATAATATAAATGCTAAGTTCACTCTTATTGTATATGTAACCACTCTTGCTTTGTGTCATGCACACAACAGGTAAAATTTCAACATATCTTCATATACAGGAGAAAACGTTTGTTTGATTACTGCCGGTACCCATGTCAAGCTGCCAGTCACGTTACAAAAGTTCTTGCATACCCAATGCAGCCCTCACAGAACCTGAACTATCTGCATAATTTTAAGTTAATTAAGCTTCACACGTCAAATAAAAATATTATCATTTCCTCAGGCTAATTTTACTGTTAATATTATTGATGATTGTATTGGCTCAATTTTTTTCCAGTGATAAATGAAACTGTTATAATCCCACACATGTGGAGACAAGTAATTATAGTATCTATCCATAAAAAAGATGATAGGATAAATCTACATACTTATTACCCAGTTAGTCTTTTGTATTCACTAGGAAAACTCTATGCTTCTTTGTTATTTATTTATTGATAATTTAAATTTGATATTTCAGAGATTATTGGACTGTGTGATTTCTGAAAAGATTCTAGGTCCAGATAAGCAAGCTTTGTCACTGGAAGGTCTACAATAGATAATTCCTTAGTTTTATACCATTTTACCAGGGAATATACATCAATTCTAAAAAACTATTTATATGTGGCCTTCATGGATCTCCAGGGCAGCTTTTGATTTCATCCCAAGGGACCATTTGTGGGACAAATTAGGAAAATCTTCAATTGATCAATAATTGTTCTGATTAATCAACAAGCTATATGATTCTCCTCTGGCTCAGGTTTCCTGCATTTTGGAAGGCTACTTATTCAATTCTCTACCTTTACAGAAGGTAGAGGCAAGGATGCTTTCCAGATCCAATACTGTTTAATTTGTATATAAATGATATGGCATCACTTTTGAGAAACCTAAAATTTCATTCTCTTATGCTGGCTAATATCCTAATATCAGTATTATTACATGCAGAAAATGTACTTTTGTTAGGCTAGATCTCCTGTGGGTCAACGACAACTATTGAGAACTTTCTTGGAATATTGTAATGCAGAACGGATGACAATTAACCAAGGGAAATCTAAGGTGATTGTATTTTCTAAATTTAATCACTCAACAAAGTAAACCTGGCAAATCAATGGGAAGCCGTGTAGAGCAAGTAACCCAGGTTAGGACTTCACTTCCAAGTTAATTTGGCTTAGAGGGTCCATCTTAAGATGCTCATAACAGGTCTTTAGTTGAAACAAAGGCCATACTTTTTTTTCCACAAAGGAAGTCAGTTCGTTTCTACTATTTCAGTGGTCACCTTCTCCACAGAGCTCCATTATGCATCTAGGCCTAGAGAGACACTAAATTAGCTTTTGTCATTATTTTTGTGAAAGATCAAAGGGTTGTCAAGTTATGTGGCTAATGTTTCTTTAGGGGCAGAACTAGGTTTACAATCTTTGGAAGCATGGGCATCAGTGGCGGAGCACCCACAGGGACATGTGCGGTCACATGTTCCTGGGCACAGGTCATTCAATCATGTGGAGGGGGAATCACCCCCACATGGCCACACCCCTCTGGGAGCAGCAGTGGCGGCAGTGGGGCTGTTGCTGGGCCGCCTGCCCTTGCCTGTGTTCAAGAATGTCCAAGTGAGTGTCCACTACACCTTTGCTGCACCGGCAGGGGCTTAGCCTGACTGACGGAGGAAGCGCCACAGGGTGGGGGAGGTGGGTGGGTTGAGCTGGGGAGGTGCACAGCAACCATGGGGCTGCCCCCTTCACTTTTGCAGTATTAGGAATTTGTGGATTACTCTTCTTCCGTATGATGGAGGGTTATTATACTAGTAAGGTGAAAAAACTCTTGGCAGGCATGGATTTAAGAGTAACATTGGCTGTAGACAAACTTTTTGTTCATTTAAACTCAAAGGACCTCAAGCATGTTAGCTATTTAAATTATTATGCCTATTGTATCTAGTGAAACATTGCTCAAGGTCTGTAGGCTAAATGAGCAGTATCAATAAAGTAAAAGATGACTGTACTGTTTCTTGCTGACTTCATTAATTTTTGCCTATGATTCTGGTGATCTTATCCAAGTCTTTTTATTTGCTATAGTGATTGCTGCTGATTCAATTTATTGTTTTATAGTGCTATAACTACCATTTGAATGTTATTGTTTTTTTCTTCATTGAGCCTTTAGTTATATTTGTTTTATTGTTTTAATACATGAGTGGAAACCATATTGAGACTGTGTCTTGGGAGTCTTTAATATTTTAAATCAATATCTAAGAGTCAAACTAGACATTACAGCATTTATGAATCTGACCTGTAGAAGCTGCTGCGATTCTAGAACTGAACTTGGGCCATTTTAAAATACCACGAGCACTGCAGGACCAGGTGATCTTGTTCCCCCTCCTTGCTTTTTCAAGTGCTAAAATAGCAGCAACTGTTTTGGCTCTCAAAAAGGCATGGGAAACAAAACTGCTGGGTCTCACCACACTGCAAGCCATATCAGGATTTGACCCTCACAATATTTTTAAATGGCCTGAGTTCAGCTTTAAAATGCTTTCATCACCTTAGTGTTGGACCCATGGAATGCTGTAACATCTAGTTTGGACCTCGGGAACTACAGTTTTTACACCTGTAAGATGTTCAAAGTATTAAGCACACCTCCCACAATAAGCATAGGTATTTTCTGTGGATATCTGTCTCAATCTAGGGTTTGCATTAGGAAATGGGAACAATGCTGATCTCCCCTCTTTCCACCAAATTTCACTCCAAACAATTCAATCTGTGTGGATAAGTGTATTTGGAAATTATTACCATTGAAATATGAGATTTACTTCCAAGAAAATTTGTAAACATAGTGAAAGGGGACTCAGTGAGCATGTCTTTGACTTAGGGAGGTTTACAATAATATTGTTTAAATAGTTTGGGTTTTTTTGCAGGTTTTTTTTATCTTTTCCCGGTACTTCTTTATCTATGGTCAACTTCTCATTGTCAAGTTGGACTTACAGATTACAGAGCTCTCTTCCCTTACTATGACAAATGGCAAAAATGAAGGTTTAATTCTCAGATCTAAGTAATTTGTGACCCAAAAGGTAAATCTAGCCCAACTGTTGCAGATTCAAGTAACCAGACGTGTAGCTAGGGAAAATGGAGCCCGGAAAGAACCCAGCAGATGAGCACCTGGAACTTTCCCTACCTGCACCTCTGCCGGAGCTCACCCGGGGCTCTTGGACAGAAGCGGTGAGGCCCCTGGCTGTCTCTCGAGCAGGTGCACGGGGCGGGTGGACTGGAATGCTGCTCAATACCTCCAGGGATGCCTTCAACTGCCTGAAGAAGGCAGCAGCCAAAGAGCCATCACACAGTCACACTCCACGCCCCGCCAGACACACTGCTCTCTGCTGGGGCCACGCAGCCCATTCTTCTGGATTGCGCCTCACCAAGCCAGCGTTGGAGCAGCACTCTAAAGGACACCCCTGGCCCCAACGACCGCAGACCGGTGGCAGCATAGGTTGGACTGAGCTGCTCTGCACATGGCCAAGACCCACATGGGGCAGCATGCAAGTCAAGCCAGGGCTGGAGCTTTGGAACTGGCTGGCTGGCGAGAGGCGCTTTGCACCCCAAGACAAGACAGACATCTCAGGTCCTCGCCTCCCCTCCCCACCCCTGGGCTTGTGGTGCAGACTGCAGGAAATAAAGGGCGGTTGGGGCCATCACTTTACTTACCTTACCTTGCCCCAGCCAGATGGAGCCGATGTGATCTGATGGGCCTCCTGCTACGGCTGCTGCTGGCTGGGCGGGTGGGCGGCAGCTGATGCACATGGTGGCCCAGCGGGTCTCTTTAAGGGTGAGCAGGGGGGAGGGAGATTAGGGCAGTGCCAGGTCACTCCCAGCCCCCCTGGCCACCTGGGCCCACACATGCCCCATGCTGGCCCGCCCAGCTTTGCCACCCTAGATCCTAGACCCTAGGAGCATGGAGCCTGGCCGCCGGGCAGCCCCATCCCGTACTCCCTGGGGAAGAAAATGCCCTCTGTGGATAGCGCTCCAGGCTATAAGTGTGGGGGGAGCAATTTTCCGTCCCCCACGTGACCGAATGGGCGGCTGCCCAGGACATTAGACCTCCAGATGTCCCCGTGGAATCTTTGCCTCTGTAAGACACCCTGGGAGTGGGAGTCCAAATATATACTGAATTAGCCTATCAAGAAAAAATCTTGAGGTTGTGGTGTACAGCAATGGTGAAAAAGGAAAATTCTACACTAGGAATTATCAAGAAAGGTGTTGAAAATAAGACAGCCAATATCATAATGCCATTGCAACTGTGCTTTGGTATGGCCACATTTGGAATAGCGTTCATAGTTGTGATTACCTGCTCAAAAAGGGTAATGTAGAAGAATAATTCAGAACCTATGGCACCTTTCCTATGAGGAAAGGCAAAATAGTTTTGGGCTTTTCAGGTGAGAAAGCATATTCTTTATCTTTATCTTTATTAACCTTTAATAGCCATAGATAGATCAAGATTTACAGACACATTCTGCAGTCTCAAGTATAGTTCAGTAGCAAGGAAATAGTCCACATAACTTGACGGTTTGCTTCAAGGGGTTCAAATCACTTCAGATTATAAAAAAAAGAAATAGCCAAAGCAAATGACAGTAAATACCCCTACACATCAATGTAAAAATACAATCTAATATAAAATTGCAATAAAAATAGATCTGTTTAGCTAGTTAAAAGCAAAATAATACAGCAACAGGTATCCTACCATGCCGAACACCAGACAGATTGGAGAAGATACCTATCCTCCACAAGAAGTTCTACGTTTGTTTTATGTGTCACATTTGATATTTAAAAATTTGATTCTGTGCCAAATAATAAAGAACCAATTTGGTCCAGTGTACTGGCACATTAGTAAGGGAGGAATGACAGAGATTTTAAAATTGTGCTTGGGGTGGAGAAAGTGAATATAATCGTGTCACATAATACTAACTAGAACTTTGGTCGCACTCCAAATTGAATAGCTTGGACTCAGAGATGAAACTAGAGTTGTACTTCCCTTATAAAATTGTGCAGTGCACTTAGAGAAATTCGCACTGCAACAAGGTGGTAGTGAAGGTGAAAATCTGCACCAAGCCCGAGGGGCTTAGAGGTTAAGACAGACTAATGGGAGGACAAAGTCACGAATGATTTAGTAACAACAATAGTGAGGCTGGAACCTCAGCTTGTTCAAAGGCAATGTATTCTTGAATAATTGTTGCTGCAAAGGCCCTACTAGCACGCATCTTTTCTGGACATCTGTTTTGATAGCACGTTAGGACGTAGTATACGAGCACTGCAATCCTGGTTGGATTCCTGCTTCAAACCCCTCAGGAGGCAGTGTGATCCTGGCACCACTTGCACTGGCATAAGGGGCACTTATACTGGCTGCAACAGTTCTCACACTGATGCTGTAAGGTAGCACAGCAGCACAACACAGAGAGGCAGTTGCACCATTGCAGCACCAGTCCACATTGTTAGTGAAATTAGCTGGAGGGGTTTTTCCCAGGGCAGGCCCAGCTTTAGTCAGCTTCCTGAGCCCTTTCAAGCTAGGAACAATCCCACTTGCCTGCATAGATGTACACTGACAAAAAGGTAGATGGAACTGCATGGGAACAGTTCCTGTATCAGCATGTGCTGGCCACAGCGCCAACAAACTTCATTAGGGGTGGAGTTGCTTATTGTCCCTACTTTGACTCAAATTCCAACTACCCCCTCCCCACCTTAGGACTACGCCACCACCACACCTATTAGAGTAAATTATCTATCCTAAAATCCAGCAAGGTTCACCTTGTGCATTAAACACTTTCAATTAAAATAAACAGATACTTCAGCAGCATTTTTTTAAAAACAATGACGTAAATCTATATGCAATAAACAATATATATTAGTCTGAGATTTTACCAATATCAAGGGAAGAAAGTTTGCATAAAGAAGAACATAAAAGCTTAACACAGAATTCTCATCTGTACTCATGCGAGGCATATCTGTAGGAACATCAAGCGCATTTTCATCATTTTCAATGACTTCAGATAGAAGGCTGCATGCTGGAAGAGATCCCTTTTTGAGAAGCGGCTGGTGAAAAATGGCTATATAAAGACAAAGAGACAATCTAATGAATTAACTTAAAATAGATTAAATATTTACATATATATCTCATAATTTTTTGCCACAGTGCTGCAATGTGTTCCTATGATGCTGTAAAAATACAATTAAAAATGAGCACTAGAAGTTCCAGTATTTCCAAAGTAGCTGGGGAAATAATGCTTAGTTCTGCTACCAAGGTATTCCAGTGCGCTCTGTTGGGATTGCCAGCTAATACATTTTGATATGCGCCTCACGAATGGAAAGTCTAGTTCCCCTGTTTTTAAATATGGACGTATTTAAAAAATCTACTTGAGAAAGAAGTTTTGAAAACAAACAGCTTTTATTTTTTTTGTAAAGTACAAAACCTTATGATTTATATATTAACTATAGAGAACTGGATAACTTGCTTGCTACACAGCACGTTTTAAAAAAATGCAAAGCCATACAAGTACTGACCACCATTTTACCAGAGTCTACTGAAGTAGTTTGAAGCCCAATGTCAGATTATAATTTCTGAAGTAGACTCTATTGCCCTTTGAACCAATAAGGTTAGATCTAAAGTCTCCCCTTCTGACAGCAGAAAGACCTCTCTGCTCATGCAAAAGGGGATAATGCTTTCTACTGATTCCAACATGTCAATTCATGCTTCCATTTAAAATTCCATGCTGCCAAAACTTCTAAGAGCTTTGGTTTTTTGGGTGGGTACCAAATTACAGCAAGGAAGGACAAGGGCAGAACAATCTGATGTTAACTATACATCCCTTAGAATGTTTATGAGGTGTGAGTTACTGGCAACTCCATAATTTATAATGACCAAAATCCAAAGTTCAGTTAAGGGTACCTGCACTCTAAAAAAGCTACTTACGTGTCTCTTGGTATAGATATTGGATAAAGTTTAAAGTTCAGAAAAGGGCTAGCAATCTCAACAAATTGTTCGGGCTTTTTAAATACAGGTTCTGAAAGAGAAAACAATACCTGTTTGCAATTTAAAGGTAAAATATTTTTTTTGTAATGGAAATTTCCCCTCACACACATACAAGAATAAAATGGCTCCACCTGAGGAGCAAGTACACAGTCTAAAGATGCCTGGTTTTAGGAGGTTATAATGTTTTTTTTAACCTATAAAATATTTTTTCCATGGCTAACAGGGCTGTGTCCACTTTTAACTACACAGATTTAACTTTCATAAAAATCCTCCAACTGTATTTACATGTAACCACAACCATTGCCCAGAAATTAATTATTCCTGCACTTGTACTAAATCATAGCTTTGACATGAAAACTCTGGTTACTTCACTTCCTTCCAAATCAGAATTCCAAACAAAGTTTAAATCTGATGATTCGGAATTATAGGAACAAGAAGCCATTTTACAAAACAGACTATGGATTCTCCCCAAAAGAATAGAAGTGATTAATAATTGTGTCTGAGGAGATGAGTTGGTGAGAAAAAAATGCAAGAGTTCAGGCACTGCTTCCATAATGACGCATGAATACATCATTAATGTTATTAGGGAGATACAGATGAATAACTTAAATATTACAGCACTGGATACAGAGTCGTTTCTGCAGGCTATTTTAGGAGAGGAACATGGGTGGGCTGCATTTAAGGTCCTCCTTGTCATGAGTAACTGCAAAACTATGTCAGTGTTTCTCACCATCCATCTCACATACTCGGGCTGCTGCTTGCAGAGAACAACACTAACACAATAATGCCACTTTAAGAAGGAACTCGTGTGTAAGGCACAATATGGATCTTAGCTACTGTACCGCTTTTCAGCATGTGCTTATCTTCAACAGGTAAATTATCTTTTTTTTTTTAGTGAGTGAACCGAGGATTTTCATACTTACTTGCTAAAATCATTTAGGAGAGTTACCTCTAAGCTGAGGACGTTTTTTAAATAGATAACAATTTGTCAAAGGAGATGGAGTTGTAGCTGTAGATCTTCCTTCCATGGCTTTCCATAGAAGTACACATATTTGCTTGAAGGAAACATTTTGCAAGTATTTGTGCAATCCCCAATATTTGCTCTTTACTGATTCTTTGAAATGATGTGTGAATTACAATAGGCAAAAATCTTTTACATTCCAGTGTATCCTGTGTAAAACTGCTGCCGTAGTTTTATAGTTTTAAGGTTTTGTATTTTAACTGGGGTTATTCGATTTGTTTTATTGTATTGTTGTTTGTTGTGCACCGCCCTGAGCCCTTTGGGGGGGGTAGAGTAGGTTTACCAAATATCCAGATGAACAAACGAATGAACGAAGGCAATGAACGAATGACAGACGCAGCCTTGCACTTGCGCACGCACATGCATATATTCTTAGGAAGACCCAGAAGAGCTCTCAGCAAGAATCAGAGGGAATAGTATCTTATATAGATATGCTCATTTTAGTTCCACACCCCGGATAATTAAAAATACAACACAAAGTCTGAAAGGCAGCACCTTGGGGCTCATCAATATGCAATGGTTTCTTTTTTCTGGCCGGATAAACTTCCAGCGAGGTATAGGCAATGGGTTTCATTGGTGCTATCAGAGGGACAACAAGCCCTTGTTCTGGATTGTATCAGTGCTGGATGGCTGAATGTATGTGAGAGAGACCATACTGCCGTGGCTTCTCAGAAAGATCAGCCTGCAAAACACAAAAGAATACTATGTTGTAAGAGGCTATATTTACTGCAGTGCAAAGGAAATGCCAAGATACAGGAAAAATTCTAATCCTAGTCAAATGTTAAGATTCTTTTTCACATTAAGAGGTCAATTTGATGGTCAAAACTGGGACAAGGAGCTACTTAATCAGTGATGCTATGCCTATGCTAATAAGGAGCCTCTAAGTAGGCCTCCAATAGTGATAAGGACAACTGCAGTAGTCCCATTTCAATAACTTTGGCAAATTAGCATACCAAGTAGGATCTAGTGGGGTGTCTACCAGGGCAGTCTGACAAAGGCTGGATACTCTTAGGTTCAGAATGCAAACAGATCAGTCTATTTTTAGTTGACAACTTCTCCCAAATATAGGCAGAAAAGATAGCTGGTCAAAACACTGCTGACTAATTATAGTACAGCAGACCTTTAAATTATTCCTTATTTTGATGTATATCCAGAAATTTAGCAAGATCCTGCACTGTCCCACTTGGGAGGCTGGGCAGATGAGGAAGGATGAGCTATCAGTAGCTAATAGTCAAGATGGATATCTCTTCCCTCCAGCCTACCAGAGGCCTTAAGAGTCTTTGTATCCAGTTGCTGGGGAGACATGAGGCAGGGAAGGGAGATGCTGTTGCACTCTTCCTGTTTGTGGGCTTTCTTGAGGCAGCTGGTGGCTGATGTGCCAACAGAATGCTGGTCTTCTTGTATCCTTACCTGCTCTTCAACACGAAGGTGATGGGG
Organism: Sphaerodactylus townsendi; assembly: GCF_021028975.2. NCBI lineage: Eukaryota > Metazoa > Chordata > Lepidosauria > Squamata > Sphaerodactylidae > Sphaerodactylus > Sphaerodactylus townsendi. The sequence continues at coordinate 102,132,797 of NC_059425.1, forward strand.
CTCCTGGTACTCATATGTTGCTGCATAATACTTATAGAATAAATTTTATGAATTACAGCTTTCATCTTTTAAAGGTAAAAAGCTGGAAGAGGCATTGGAAGTAGACACAGGGAGAAAAGTTATCTACAAATAAGACCTTTGCAAATGTATGTCTCTTCTTCTGGATTCGTATATTCATAAACTGTTTCAGTCCTGAGTAATTGGAGTTCCTAGACTGCCAGACAACAAAGTTGGGGATGTAGGTTCAGGAAATCCCAACTAGTTGAAGTGATTCTCTCTCCTCAGCCACTTATACTTGATGAGGGTAAAATACAAGAGGGAGAGGAGAAAGATTTATACTATTCCTGAACTCTGTAGTTGAAGAGGGTGAAAAATGTGGCAGTTCATATTCAGAAGACAATGTAATAGCCACTAAGGATTCTTACCCATCTTCCCTAATTCAAAGATCTTTCTTTCAGATACATAAAGTGGCGCATAGCAAGCATATAGCACCATCTGTGGCTGCAGTGGTGCTGCAAAACCTATTAAAAAAGCCATTAAGCATATTAAAAAGTAAGAAAAATGATATTAATACTGAAGTACATAATAAGATCTATGATTCTATAAAGAAAATAAATAGAGACAGACTAATCACTTTTTCCAGTTTAGCTACAAGTCATCCACTCTGAAACAACCATTGGCATTCACACAGAACAAGTGGTTTCATAATCCAAGTCATGACGAGTTAGGGATTTATTCTTAAACCATCTATCCTTTTTCAAACCAGAGTGCATGCATTAAAATTTTTACTGTGCAACTGTGACAGACTGCACAGTAAGAGAGGCTAAAAGTGCAGGTCTGTCAGGGGCATGATGTTTACACTTCACAGAGGGAAATAAACTCCCTAAGAACAGGGAAACACCCTGATTGGGTACGCTAACCTGCACTCTGATTGATGTAGCAACTGGTTGACTCAAAGAGGGAAGAGGTTATCTTTCTGACAAAAAAGAGTTTAAGGGGCTTTTTTGCATTTTGATTCCTTGGAGTAAACATTTACTGCCTTAATGGAGTGTTAGGAAATATATATCTGCTTTGAGGATATGTATTTCAATCAGGGTGTAAATCTGACTGGTAATACTTATGGAGTGCCAAGTACATAACCCTGAAGAAGAAAGTAATAAAAAGAGCAGACAAGAAGAACTGGCTATTTTATTTAGTGGTCAAGGCTGAAGTGGAAGAGCAGTGACTTTCCACAAGTGATCATAAATATAAATAGGGATAGGAACAAATTTTTCAGGGTAGAAGAATTCCTGATCCAGTTAGTGAGGAATAATACACATTGGGTAGATCCGAACTGGTGTATCAGTGTTTTGGTTTAAGTTTTACCTCAGGAGTGAGATTTATGTTTGAGCTGAGTAGCTAACAAAGTGAAGGCTGTGTGTGTGTGTATCAGGAACGTAGGTAAGGAGGGGGGGGGTCTTGGGTTCAAATCCCTCCCATTACCTGTCTGGCTTGCTTGAAACAAAGCATGGAATGGAACAACCCGGAAGAAGCCCTCAGTCCAGCGAACCCACCCCATTAAAAGTAATACCTACATCGCACTGGGTGTGTATCCTGCATGAAAAGTGTACCAGTCTGTTAGGACTCCAAGGTCTGTGCTAATCCATTAGCCAGTAACATCAGACTGAACCATTTGAATAAAAACCTCTAGAACATTTAAGCAATTGAAACTTATAAAGCCTAATTAAGTTTTGTGCCAGTGCCTGAAAACTTAAATCTAAACTGAAATTGGATATATTTAACTCCTGCCTACTTTCCAACCATTTTTCTCCTATCCCATCTCATCTATTTAATAAATGTTACTTTTGTCGCAGGCTTTCACAAAGGATTCAACTAGTTCACACGAGTGGGTTTTCTCCGGGCTGTGTGGCCGTGAAGTCTGCAGTGGATTTTTGTTCCTAATGTTTCACCTGCATCTGTGGCTGGCATCTTAGCAGAGGTGTATCACAGAGAAAAGTCTGTTTCACCACTTTCAATGTCTAAGAGTGAGAACTAGGGAAAGTTGTAGTGGGAATTATATATTGTCCACTTGACCCAGGGTGGGGAACCAATCATTAGAAGTGTTTGGAATTGGAACTTGCTATGCAAAGGTGTGAAGTTGAGCTGCATTGTGGGCCACCTGCACCTACCATCTGCTTTCATTCTCACTGTAGGAGATTTCATTCCAGCCGGTTGAAAAGGTTACAGAAATTCTCAGTGAATTTGTACATCTTTGCAAAAGGAAACAGGGAAATGATTGTATAGAATATTAAAGTTATATACTACTATATGTCTTGGAACATATACTATTTACCCTCAGGAAACATTTGAAGAGAACTTGGAAAATCAGTAGACATTCGTAATGGATGCACCCCTAGCTTCACTTTTTCCCCATCCTTGCTTTTCTTCTTTCCAACTTCTTTTTGATCTAACTTTTCTGCCAAAGAAAAGCAAGCCATGCATAAATACCATCATACTTAGTCACACAATATTTACACTCTTTTTTCTCAGACAATGGCCGCTACTGAAAATCATAGATTGACTTGTCCAAAATTAATGCCCCTACCTCTGATAGTTGTTTGTACATTCAAGTTTCTTAATCATGATTGGCAACTGCAGACATCATGAGAACATCAATGAAAATGACTGAATTACTAGCCTCAAAGGTGAGGTGCTAGAATATGTTACTTAGAACTACAAGAGATCTCCCCAGTTGAAAGGCCAGACTCTATAGCATACTAGGAGAAACAGACATTCTAGTGTGACATCACATTCCAGTTGAGCTCGCTCCCCTTCCCACAATCCATTCTCCCCAGAAACCACTCCCAAATCTCAGGAAATTCTCAAACCAGAGATGGAAACTGCACTGCACTGACTCCCCAACAGATTGGCATGTTGTGGCAAAAACTGCAGTCACAGAAAAAGTGAAAGTTTAGCATTGTGCCCATCCATTGCTCTCAGCTTTGGAAGGTAAGGTTTATAGAAGAGTAACTTGCGCAACAAATAATATCGTTCCACTTCATTTACCAGAAGTAAAGATTTTAAGAACTGAAAATGTTCTCCCATAACACTTAAAAGAATAGGGTACAATTTAAGAAAAATTAAAGAATTTTCTTCCACCTGTGTACACTTCCAGAGTTGCCAGGAGAACCTCTCGCCTCCACTGCTGATTGATGGAACAGCAGGAGCAAAAGTGTGTGTGTGTGGTGGGGGGGGAATACTGTGATGTCACTTCTTGAATCAATTTCTAAGAAACATCATCATTCCATACAATGCTCTAGTTATTTCCCAAACTTCCATGACCGAATTCAAAGAGTTGACAATCTTAGGGACATTCTTAGAGTTAATGATGTTGTGATGTCATTTCAAGATTACCTGGCAAGCCCGTAAGTGCCATTACCACAGCAGCTGTGGATTCCCCAGTCTCCACTGCTCCTTCCCAAATGCTACTGGGGTTGCCAGTCAAGAGCTGACAATCCTAACTCACACCCAGCACATATTTGTATATGTTTCAGAACCACACATCCTAACATTGTATTAAAGTAAATGAGTTTGGAGGCGGTTGCTGGTTGGTTGAAACAGAGCAGGCTGAAACTAAATCCATCCAAGACAGAGGTCCTCTGGCTGGGCCACGATGGGGGACATGAGGGTTTCCAGCCGCCGGTATTGGAGGGGGTGTCTCTAACCCCCACCTCCCTGGCCTGCAGCCTGGGGGTCCGCCTGGACTCTTCTCTTTCTATGGAGAGCCAGGTGGCCCATGTTCTGCACCCAAGAATTGCCTTTTTTCATCTTAAGCCAGGCCCAGCGGCGACTGGCCCCTATCTCTCCCAAAGACCCGACCCTATTGCACCTGTGAGTCCATTACAGCGGTCACCTCCAGGCTAGACTATTGTAACTTCTAAACTTCAGCTCTGTGCGGACCTCCCCTTGCAACTGATCCGAGGAAGCTGAAACTGGTCCAGGAATGCGGCGTAGCGAAATTTGCTTTTGGTGGAGTGGTTCCTTTCGTGAGCATATTACCCCCGTGTTGCACCACCTGCACTGGCTCCCAGTAGAATTCGGGTCACTCAAAGGTGTTGGTAGTAATTAACCTTCAAGGCCGCTTCGTGGCAGGACCCTCACATACCAGCGGCCGTCTCACCCCATATGTCCCCGTAGGCCTCTGCGAATTCAGCGGAAGTAATTACCTGGTGGTCCCTGGCCCCTCCATTATGCGACTGGCCTCTACCCGGGCCAGGGCTTTCGCGACCCTGGCCCACCTGCCTGGTGGAACGCCCTTCCATCAGGCGTCACCGGGCCCTCGCGGGACCTGTGGAGAATTCCGCAGAGGCCTGTAAAGCGGTTTTGTTCCACCGGGCTTTTGGTGAGGCCGGCCTTGGACCCCTCCAGAAGGATGCCCCCATGCTATGTAATATGCCATCTGCCACCATCAGCACGTCTAATACCATAATATCTGACTGACACTGCTACCCCACGCCCGGCCTTGTAGGATCAGGGTGCCACACACACTTTTATAATCTTGCTGTTATGTATGGCTGTATTGATGCTGCTAGTTTTATGAATTTTTTGTATATTGTTTTAACTTGTTTTGTAACTGATTTTTTGGTGTATGTGTTGTTTTGGCCATTGTACGTTTGGCCCAGTGTACACTGCCCAGAGCCCTTCGGGGGTGGGCGGTTTATAAATTTGATATATAAATAAATAAATAAATAAATAAACAGTGTATTAAAGTAAATGAGTTTCAGCGCACCTATTCAGTGTTAAATTCTAGTCTCAGTAAACAAGTGCGCCTGCTTAAAACCTGCTGACTTCAACAGGATGTACAGACAGCAATTGGAAGCATTCGACTGAGCCCCTGCAGTGTGCTCGCTTAGGCAGCACATATACCGAGCCCCAGTAGTATCTATGACTGGCAGTTCCTTCAAGAAATGTTTCTTATAATTACTTGACTTCAGAGAAAGTAGGAGAAAAATAAATATACCATATCTGGACATTAACCACTCTGTTAAATACAGACTATTTTAAAGCAGCAGTACAGTCTGCGTACCTTTCCCAGTTTTCTCAGCTCTTTCTGCTCTTTCTGGCTTTTTTCTGCTTCTGCTTCTACGGGACTTTGGATGTCATTTTTAATTTCAGAACCCTTTTTTGTATCTGCAACTGATAGTTTGGGTTCAATGAGTGACTCTTCTGGCAGCTTAGATTCTGGAACTACATCTCTTAAGAATTCCCAAACCTTATCCAAATATCCAGACCTTTAAAAACACACATGAGCATTACTGATTTTTAAGTATAATTAATGACTGTGGATGATTTACTGCATCGGTCTACAGAAGCCAACCAAAGATTTCCAGATTATATTTTGTTACTGTTCAAAGGATGTAGCTATCACCATAACAACTTTACACAGTAGTACTTCATTCCTCTGATGGCAGTTCTTTCTGGCTCTTTGAAAAGAAAGGTATGAAAGGAAGCATACTCATTTTTCCAGAGTACTAAGAAAGGAGACAGTATTATTAAAAAATACAGTTTATCAAGAAGTAGCGTGGGGATCAATCAATCCATTTGAGTGTGAAATCAGGGAACAGAAGCCAGAATAAGTAAAACGATAAGAAAGAAACCAAATACAACTTATCAAGTTGCACAGTAAAACCCACATATATAAATAGAAATGGACCAAGCCAGTTCAAAGCTACATTTTAACTTCTACAGTAAAATAAGAGCACACCTACACACATGTTATGTGCACAACATTTGCCACTAGATGGACCCAACAAATCAAAATTATTTGTGCAACAGCTATTGTTAATATCTAGCCACAGGAACAATAATGAGCTCCATCTATGATAGCTTCACAGCTGGTGCAGAGTTGGTAGATAGGGATGCCAGCTGGTGGGACCTGGGGATCCGCAGAATTACTACTCATCTTCAGACTACAGAGATCAGTTTCCTTGGAAAGAAAATGGATGCTTTGGAGAGTAGACACATTCTGGCACTGTATCTGCGCTGAGGTCCCTGTCACTTCCCAGTCTCTACCCACAAATCCTCCAGGAGTTTTCCAACTGGCAACACACTACTGCTTAGCGCTACTATTAGACAGGAATATAACAAAAAAGTGCTTAGATAACAACCATACACACAAAATGAGAAGCTTTTTTATATAACTGGCATTTTTGATTGATGTAAAGACCTAGGATTACAATATAGATCTATCCCCCTTACCCCTCCATACTAGTTGAGACCAAATCCAAAATATCAAAAGAAAGAAACTCTTTACAAAAGCAAGACTTACCGGAGAGGAATCACTTCTGGTATCCACCCAGTAAGTGTATGAAGAACTGTGAATTCTCCTAGTTCTCTTTCCCCAAGTTCATGTACCCTACATTAAATAAAAATACACTTGTAAAAACATATTCTATTAACATTTTAAGCTCTGTTATCTACAGTTTCCTATATGATTTTCATTTGATTTCCCCAGTTTCCTATATAAGTTTCATTGTTCAGACATTTAACTGGCAAGCAAATATTCATACCAAGAGATGCATTTAGACCAGAGGTGTCCAACTCTGGTGCTTCAGATGTTCATGGACTGCAATTTCTTACATCAGCCCTGCACCAGAGTTGGACACCCCTGATTTAGACCATTCAGTTATCAATCCCACAAAGCTGGCACTTTCCAGAACTTCCTTAAAAAGAGAGCTCCAGTGGGTGGTTGAGCTGTGTTCATAACTGTTCAAGTTTTCAATAGACCCTAAACTAGAGATTAGATGTATTAATGAAAATATTTCCTAACATCTTTCCTCCTGAAGCTCTTTCATTTTACTGTAATGAGATTAATTATGACAGACCATAATGTTTATCCTGTGATAACAAAGGATCTTGAGGGCACTGAGCATAGTTATGAGAGATGATGTAATCTCTCACAGATATGGAACAAATTTTACATCACAATAAGTCTGTTCATGTCATACATTCATTTATGATAATTTCTGCTCCCAAAATGAATTTTTAGTACATTACACTGGGAGTCCATCATTACTTCAGTACAATTCTGCAAGCTCTGCCTGCATTAACTTTGTTAGTTACTTGCCGTTGTCTTTGGCCACAAATTTTATCCAAGAACCAAGTAATTTCAAATTATATATAATGTATTGTTAGGTTACGTCAAAGGAAATATTTAAAAGACAACAAAATTAATGGAAATACTGGCCAATTAAGAAAGTCAAAGGTGGAAAGATCATCAGCACATGGTGCTTTATGATTGCTGTGTTAAGCATCTTCAACCATGAACAAATATAAATATTAACTGGATACTGTAAATACCCATAATACAGCAATGGGCTGCTATATATGTGGACAGCCAAACTGGTGCAAAGGAGCCAACCACGGCTGTCATTTTGGGTTCTGAAAATGGAGGGGAAGGCACAGTTTGGCAGACAAATAATAAATGATTTAAAAAAAAGCCCAGGAGAGGTCTAGCCATGCCCTTCTCACTCAAAACCTTCAGTTTTGGGCACCATCAGTTTGTGCCCTAGATATTGAATTAAAACAAAAGAAACAACAACTGGTTGGCTTTTGGTGTGCAAAAACTAGCAATGAGGAGGAATGTAGAGAGGCAGTAATAGAAGCGGGAAGAGGGGGCAAGAGAGCCAGGATCAGTCAGGGAGACAAAGGGAGAAACCAGGAAGCCAGAAAAAGCCCAGGATTTAACACCCACTATCAGTCATCCTGGATTCCCTTCTTATAGAGTGAAGTATTTTCATTTTTTTCTATTTCATTTGCTTAGGTAAAATGTTTCAGGCTTTTGATTTAAAAACAGTCCTATAGAATGCTTAACCTCTCTGAACAAATCAGAATTATTTTGTCTTTAATATAAATATGCTCTGTGCTTGTACCAAAGAAGAACAGGCTCTTCTTGTGTCTGCTGTATCATAGTGTTAGAAAAAACACCCATTACTAGGTCATTAATTCACCACAAACAAAGAAGTGCCCATCCTGTGTATTGATTCCTGCTTATTTCTCTTTTAGATCTTAGAAGTGAAAACCAGACATGAGGCTCAGAAAGCATACTCTATGTTTGCAAGCAATGATGGCTTTGGATAATATTAGTAGGCCAAAGTTCAATTTCACACAGGTTGTGGCGAGGAAGCAACATGGAAATTGTCTTCACTGAAAGGTAACTAATACTGTCATCCCGCGATGATAATTTTTAAGCCAGCTTCCCTACAAATAAGAGGAAAAAGGAAAGAGGAGGACATAATGGAGGATAGAATTAAAACAATGAGCTTTTCTCTCAGATCTTGACCCTCTATTTACAAGATAAGCTTAAAAGTAATGAGAACAAACTTGAAAGTCCAGTAGAATCCTATTTATACAAGGGAACAACAACATTCCTGGTCAGGGGAGCAGAAGCTGGCGAGGGAACTAAGCCTGCCAGGGCACCGCGCAGCCTGCACCCCACCACTTGTGGCGCACCCAGGGCGTCGCACCCCCCTGGTACCGTTAACTCATGCACTGTTCCTGATACTTCTGGAAACTGTGCAAAATACTGCTAATCTCTTCCTCAGCTGCCAATATTCACATGGTTTTCATGAAAGTGGTAATGAACTGTAGAACTGACATGATGCAACATTCTCATATCATAAGAAGCATAATGATCATGCAGTGGTAATACACATGGGGTGGGAGCACTTGTCACTCCACTGGTGAGTGTAGTCCCACAGGAGCCAGGGAAGTGTTGACCACTGGCGCGTCAAAGTTTGTGATGGGAGGCACAGAACTGTGCTGGCAGCACATAATGCACAAAAGTGCACTAGAGACAACTGATGATGTGGCATTAATGATAGTGCTGTTCTGTTCTCATGCTGGGCCCTTCTTCTGCAGGCACTGCTCCTTATACTAAATGGCTGAGAGTAATCTCCTCCCCTCCCATCACTTGGCTTAACAATAAAAGTGAGTCCTAATCTACCCTCCATCTTACTACATGTGCTATATGTTTAAAATGAGAAGCTGACCACATGCTGCACATGAATATGAAGGCTGAAAGCTATTTGGTGCGCTGAACTTATGCAAAATGCACTTGTACTATGTGCTCTCACGTGCGAGGCCCAGACTCATCTTCTACTGATCATGTGAGGATGTCATAGAGAAGCAGGGCCAATTACTGCTCCCTGCAACATATGCAAACAATGTACAGTGTGTCTTTAAAAGAAGGATATGGCTCCAAAGAGTTATTAGTTATACCGCTACATACTGACTATCTCAGTAACACATGAAGAGTTCCATCAAGTTTGCTGTTCATGCAAAACATTTGTTTATTTATATCCTGCCTTTCACCCCAAAGGGGACCACAAGCAGCTTACATTATTCTCTTCTCCTCCATTTTATCCTATATACAATGGACACAACTTTGTATTGCTCACTTGGGACTACAAAACAAAAGTTGAAACAGTCTAATAAATACACTTTTGATTGTGTGTTCTTGCATGGCAGGGGGTTGGACTGGATGGAGTCTTGTGGTCTCTTCCAACTTTACAATTCTATTATTCTAAAATGTTTGCATGCATAAAACTGAACTGCTTTTGTCCAATTTTTTTTAAAGTTAAAAATTGTTTACAGTTAAAGCTTCAACTTCTACAAAGCATTGTTACATCTGAACATTTGATTTCAGAACACTGTTTTTCTTTCTAGTCAGCAAACAACTGGTATACCAAGCTAATATATTTTTGACAGCTAGCTAAGTACTTACCATCCAATGGGAAACTTTACCACATATTTTCCATAGCTATTATACAATGGCATGTGTCCCTTGACAGCTTTGCATAATGAGTATATATGTTCCCATGGATTTTCCACAATAAGCGTAGGCATTTCGATTTTATATTAAGCTTTACCATCACTGCTTAAAGAACACCTGCATTATATATTCTCAAAGGACTGCACAAATTTCACTAGGAATAATCCATCTCATCAGCTAAAGACAGAGGGGTAAAAATTACAAAAGTCAGATCTAACCAATCTGTACATGCTAGATAATTTTTCATGAAGCACACAATTATGTCATCATTTATTATTATTTGTGTAGTGTGAAAAGGAAAATTAAGGAACAAAGAATGTTTTATTCATAAAGGACCAAACTATCATAGAAGTAATCAGTATTAACTGTCCGCAAAGATTTCTTGGGAGGAGTAAAAAAAAAAGCAGATAAATTCCTGAAATACTTGAAAAAGCAAAAACAAGTATTTATAGGATATGCAGATATTTTAAATTTTTAAATAAAAAAATTCTAAAATGATCAGTTCACTATGCTGTGCATTCCTTGTAAAAAGCTAATACTGCTTCTAATGTTGATCTTTGCAGGTACCATCTCATAGTTTGAGCCTTGCATATCTTTCTGAATAATATTATTTATCTCTATAGTTTACGTACTTCAATTCATTTTCATGCAAACCTATCACTAAGGATCAAGGTAAGGTACAAGCATTTTAAAAATGTAGGACATATACCGAATGAGAAACAGCAATAATACATGCAGATAAAATGTATTTGATATCAATAACCTTTATAAAAATAATTCAAACATACAGATGCAAAATTCTTTACCTTTCTGCATACAATAAATATTTGCATTTTAGTGCTCTATTACATTACAAAGTGCACTCTGGGCAAACAGAAAATTGCAAGCAATAAAGGTTGGCTTAAATCCTGATAACTTCCTAGCAGTGACTTTAAAAACTCGAGTTGCTGCAAGCAATCCAAGGAAGACTCCTGGAACTCACTTAAATTCAACAATTCATGTAGTTACATCCACCTGTGCTTTACACAAAGTATCAACCCATATAATTTCTGGTATATTTGCGTACTTCAGATACATTTGTATATTGTAGGGGTGAGCCCGTGAACCCAGCAGAACCGTAGAAGGAGCGCCAGATGGGCATGCGGTGCGGGCTCTGACCCCTTCCGGGCGCCCTGCGCTCCCCCAAGCCTGCTCCCCCATGAGTCACGGGTCATGAACTGCCTGACTCGCGGTCACCAGGTGTCCCATACAAAGGGACAAAAGGGCCCCTGCCCTCAGGTGAAGATTAGACCCAGACACGGATGCTTCCTCCCGCACGTAGCAGCCCGATGAGATCATGCATCACATGATGATCTCCCGCTCTCCCGCTCTCCCGACCTCCCGTTCTCCCGCCTGCCCGACCCTGTTACACGCCCCCATTGAAACCCTAATAAAAGGTGTGAGGGGCCGCGCACGGCAGAGATGCCAGGATCACGGGATCCCGCACTTCCTGCAGCTGGCTCTCTCCACCAGATGAAATCTCCGCGTCTGCGTCTCTTCATTGGGGCCTGCATTGGGGCCGGGACTTTAGCTAGTGCCGAAACCCGGGAATGCTTTCGAACCTCGCCCGTGCCTTACCGTCGCATACAGGAAAGAGCTTCTCGGTACCGATGCGTCCGCTGGATCGGCGCATCCAAGGACCCACCCCCTCGGTACTGACCATCCGCTGGATCCGGCGCATCCAGGGATTGGCGTTCCTAGGACACTCTCTCGTCTGGCGAACCACCCGGTAAGCGTAAAACATGTAAAAAGCACGCGACTTTGACAAGCACGTTAGCGAGCTGAAAGCGCTAGCGAAACGCGGCAGGGTCTCTGTAAAGAGAGAGGAGCTGCGCGAATTGGTGGTTGAGATTGATAAGGCAATGTCCAAGGTACCCAGAAAGGGGGACATTCAATCTTAAGGACTGGGGAAAACATCGGGAGCACTCTGCACAGAAGAGCCTCGTCTTTGCGCCGATAATAAGCTGCTACTGACGCGGAGACAGTGGTATGTAAGCCATCAATACCAGGTCCATGGTATCTTTGCCATGGATCCTCCTCCTTTTGATCTTTTCACCTACAATTTCAAGCCCGGAACTTTCTCTATCCGCTAAGCCTTGGGGCCTGTCCTGCTACCGTTTCAAACTCTCCCGCTCGTGCTCTCGCGGCCCTGCCGCCTCCTCCTTCTGCTCCTCCTTCTGCTCCGCTTCCCCCTCCCGTTTCTGAAGCCACCATACCTCCGTCAATGCCCGCGTAAGCGTAGCGAGTTTCAAAACTCTAGCAGAAGCGTATTACCTACGATCTGCAGAGGAAGGAAACCCTGACGGAATGAGCGATGCTGATCTCCTGGCCGTCTGCCCACAGCCCACTACACTGATACGTGGGGGAGGACGGCGTAGATCAGCCAGTCGTTGAGTATAAACCCATAGGCTATAACGTTCTCATTGAGCTCCGCCAAGGCTTATCTGGGGCGTGGGGATCACCAGCCCCTATGTGAGAGGCGTGCTGGAAGCAGTCATCACGGAATCCGCGTGTGTGGTTCAGGAGGACTGGAAACCCACTTTTCACATGCTCTTGAACCCTCGCGCAATATGTTGTTTGGGAAAGCGAAGATACCGCCAACAATGCATAAGCAGAGGGGCAGCCTCTGGCCGATGCCTATACTGCCACGCGAAAGCTCTGTAATGCGAAGGCTTCAGCAACCCTTCCCGGCTTGGCGCAGATCGTCCTGCGGAATGCCACGCTTAAGGTTGCCTCTGGCCTTCGCCTACAAAGGCGTTTGTAAGAGTGCCCGCTGCCGGACAACCAACCCAGAGCTTTTCCAGCGTTCGGCAGAAGCCTCAGAAGCCGGCTGAATTCCTGAACAGGCTCCAGGAGGCCCTGCAGGGGAACAAGTTGACAGCGACACATTAGCATGGGCTCCTCATGCGCCTGCGCCAAAGAGAACGCCTCCTGCTGAGTGCCGCGGGGCAATCACGTAGGCTTAAGGAAGAATCCCGAACTGGCCGACATGCTTAAGGCTTGCCGGGATATGGGATCTTCCGCCCATCAGGCCAAGCCTCCTAACGCAGCACTCTCCCACCATCCGGGGGCAGCCCCAAGACAAGTGCTTCAACTGCGGCAAGCGGGGACACTTCCAGAGGGATTGTAGGTCGCCCGGTGGGGGGGGCTTACAACCCCGACGAAGGAGGGTTCTCCCCCGGGAGGTGAAGGCCCCCGGGAAAGCCCAGGACCAAATGCCCCCGATGCCGGGAGGGCTTTCACTGGAGAAACGAGTGCCCGTCGGGAAACTCTTACCCGGGCCTCTCCCCAGCCCAGGACCAAGGAGGAGAATATTGAACCAGCCCCAAGAACCAAGGCCCGAACCCAAACCACCTCCTCCCAGCGGTATCTCTCTCGCCTGCACCCAACCTCTTTCCCTCAAGTTCCCACATGAGATCCTCGTTGCTCCGACCCAGTACAGTGATCCCATCCCCGGAGAGGCCGTTAGGTTAATCTTGCCCAAAGCCTCCGCCGCTTCTTAGGGACTGTTTGTAGATCCCGGGGAGTCATCGACTCCATACACCAAGGAGCCGTTCACATTCAGGTGTGGACAAACATCCCACAGGAGTTGCCCAGCGGAACCAGCTGTGCACAGCTGATCCTCCTGCCCCACACGCTGCCTGCCGCCGATTCAATAAAGGCCACGAGGCAGATGCGCCATCAGGAGCTGCCGGCACCACCGTGGCGGCGGTAGAAACGCCCATCGGTAGCTCCCACCATTACCTGGAGCTCACTATAGAAGGGTGTCCATTCAAAGGGACTTGTGGATTTTGGCGCAGACGTAACGCGTCATCAGAGCAGCCCGAGTGGCCTGATCAGTGGCCAACCCGAGGCTTGCCCGCGCATCTGGGGGGGGGGGGGGGGGGGAAGCAGACCGCCCTTCCCCAGGTTATGAGGGGGCCAGGCCCCGTAAGCAGTCTTGGCTCAGGTGGGAGTGGGCCTGAGGACGGAGTTTGAATTGTCAGCAATTTCAATTTCAATTCTGCAGGGGGGGCGGGCCATGGAGGCCCCTTCTACTCCCCTTTCTTTAATTTGTTTGGACATGAGGCGAGAGTAGCGAGGGGCGGGCGACTCCTATGTGGAGTTGGCTACAAAGACGGCATAAGAATGCGTCGGGAGGCGATGGTCCGAGCCCCCGAAGAGAGGGGGGGGGCGAGTGGACGATCAGAAGATTAATGGTATGCATATCTAA
>NC_059425.1:102146959-102192463 GCF_021028975.2 Sphaerodactylus townsendi
TTAGATATGCATACCCATTAATCCCCTGATCTGTCCACTCGCCTCCCTCTCCTCCTTCGGCGGCTCGGACCATCGCTCCGACGCATTCTTATGACGTCTTTGAAGCCAACTCCACATAGGAGTCGCCTGCCCTTCGCGCCCCCCGCTCATGTCCAAACAAATTAAAGAAAGGGGAGTAGGCGGGGCCTCCATGGCCTGCCCCCCCTGCAGAATTGAAATTGAAATTGCTGACAATTCAAACCTGTCCTCAGGCCCACTCCCACCTGAGCCAAGACCAAGCTTGGCGGGGCCTGGCCCCCTCATAACCTGGGGAAGGGCGGTCTGCTTCCCCCCCCCCACCCCCCAGATGCGCGGGCAAGCCTCGGTTGGCCACTGATCAGGCCACTCGGCTGCTCTGATGACGGTTACGTCGGCGCCGGTGTCCACAAGTCCCTTGAATGGACACCCTTCTATAGTGAGCTCCAGGTACGGGTGGGAGCTACCGATGGGCGTTTCTACCGCCGCCACGGTGGTGCCGGTTGTGCCCTGATGGCGATCTGGGCTCGTGGCCTTTATTGAATCGGCGGCAGGCAGCGTGCAGGGTGGTGGAGGATCAGCTGTGCACAGCTGGTTCCATTGGGCAACTCCTGTGGGATAAGCTTGTCCACACCTGAATGTGAACGTTCCTTGGTGTATGGAGCCGATGACTCCCGGGTCGTCAAACAGACCCTGCTTACCTGCGCAGGCTTTGGGCAAGATTAACCCAACGGCCTCTGGGGATATGGGATCGCTGTACTGGGTCGGAGCAACGAGGATCTCATGGGGGAACTTGAGAGAAAGAGGTTGGGTACAGGAGAGAGAGATACCGCTGGGAGGCAGTGGTTTGGACTCAGGCCTTGGTTCTTGGGGCTGGTTTACATTCTCTCTCATTGGTCCTGGGCTGGGGAGAGTCTGGCAGAGTTTCTCCCGACGGGCACTCGCTTCTCCAGTGAAAGCCCTCCCGGCATCGTGGGGGCATTTGGTCCGGGCCTTTCCTAGGGGCCTTCGCCTCCCAGGGGAGAACCCTCCTCCGTCGGGATTTCAAGCCCCCCCTGGCGCACTCCAGTCCCTCCCGAAGTGTCCCCGCTGGCCGCAGCGCTGAAGCACTCTGGCTTTGGGGCTGCCCCCCGATGCGGGAGAGTGCCGCGGCTAGGAGTGCCGGCCTGATGTAATGAAGATCCCATATCCTGGCAAGTGCCTTTAAGCATGTCGGCCATGGGCTGGGTTCGATTCTTCCCTAAGCTCCATGATTGCTCCGCGGCACTCAGCAGAGGCGTTCTTCATTGGCAGGTGGCTTACGAGGAGCTCATGTTGGGCTGTGTCGCTAGTCAACTTGTTCCCCTGCAGGGCCTCCTGGAGCCTGTTCAGGAATTCAGCTGCAAGGCTTCTGAGGCTTCTGCCTAACGCTGGAAAAAGCTCTGGGTTGGTTGTCCCGCAGCTGGCACTCTTTACAAACGCCTTGTAGGCTTACAGTCGAAAGTAACCTTAAGGGTGGCATTCGGCAGGACCCATCCGCGCCAATGGAAGGGCTGGTTTAAGCCTTCGCATTAGAGCTGCGTGGCAGTATAGGCACCGCCAGAGGCTGCCCCCTCTGCTTATGGCACAATAATTGCTACGTATTCCGCTTTCCCAAACAACATACGGCGCAGCCCGGTTCAAGAGCATGCAGCGGGCTTCCAGTCCTCCGGAACCATTACGTGACTCCGTATGACTGCTTCCAGCATGCCTCTCACATAGGGGCTGGTGATCCCATCGCCCCGTATTGTCACTTTATGGAGCTCATCAATGAGAACGCGAGAAAAGCCTATGGCAGCGAGACTCAACGACTCGCTGGACGACGCCGTCCTCCCCCACGCGGGTCAGTGCAGTGGGCTGGGCAGACGGCTAGGAGATCAGCATCGCCTTTCCATTGTGGTTTCCTTCCTCTGCAGATCGTGGGTAATACGCCTCTTGCTAGAGTTTTGAAACTCGCGCCGCCACGTGGCATTTGACGGAGGTGCCGTGGCTTCCAGAAAACGGAGGGGGAAGCGGAGCAGAAGGCGGAGCAGAGCGAGGAGGGCGGCAGGGTCAGCGAGCACACGAAAGCGGGAGAGTTTGAAACGGGAGAAGGACAGGCGCCCTGCTTAGTGGATAGAGAAAGTCTCCGGGCTTGGAAATTGTGGTGGTGTAAAAGATCAAAAGGAGGGAGATCCGCGGCAAAGACACCATGGACCTGCAATGATGGCTGGCCATAACACTGTCTCCATCGCCAGTAGCAGCGACATCGGCGCACGAGGCTCTCTGTGCAGAGTGCTTCCGGGATGTTTTCCCAGTCCTGGGAGATTACCGCCGTCCCCTTTCTGCAACAGCTACCATGGACATTGCCTATCACCTCCTCAACCACTAAGCGCGAGCTCCCCTCTCTTTACAGAGATCCTGCCGCGTTTCGCTTAGCGCCGAAGCTCGCTTAACGCAGCTTGTCAAAAGCCGTGCTTTTGCTGCTACCATGCTGCCCGGTGGTTCGCCAGACGACGAGAGTGTCCTAGGAACGCGAATCCCTGGATGCGCTCGATCCAGCTGATGGTCAGTACCGAGGGGGTGGGTCCCTGGACGCGCCGATCCAGCCGGACGCATCGCACCGAGAAGCCCTTTTCCAGGCGACGCAGGCGCACGGAGGAGGTTCGAAAGCATTCCCCGGGTTTCGGCACCAGCTTGCAGCGCTCCGCTCCACGCAGGCCCCAAATGAAGAGACGGCAGACGCCGGAGATTTCATCTGGCGGAGAGAGCCAGCTGCAGCGCGGGATCCCGCGATCCTGGCATCTCAGCCGTGCGCTCGCCCCTCACACCTTTAATTAGGGTTTCACCGGGGGCGTGTAACAGGGTCGGGCAGGCATGGGAGAACGGGAGGTCGGGAGAGCCGGAGAGCCGGAGATCATCATGCGAGTGCACATGATCTCATCGGGCTGCTACGCGCGGGAGGCTTATCCCGGTCTGGGTTCCATCTTCACCCAGGGCAGGGGCCCTTTTGGCCCTCGTAGCGGACACCCAGTGACCGCGAGTCAGGCAGTTCATGACCCGTGACTCATGGGGGAGCAGGGGTTGGGGGAGCGTGTGCGCCCGGAAGGCCGTAGCCGGCACCGGCATGCCTGGCGCTCCTTCTACGGTTCTGCTGGGTTCACGGGCTCACCCCTACAATATACAAATGTATCTGAAGTACGCAAATATACCAGAAATTATATGGGTTGATACTTTGTGTAAAGCACAGGTGGATGTAACTACATGAATTGTTGAATTTAAGTGAGTTCCAGGAGTCTTCCTTGGATTGCTTGCAGCAACTCGAGTTTTTAAAGTCACTGCTAGGAAGTTATCAGGATTTAAGCCAACCTTTATTGCTTGCAATTTTCTGTTTGCCCAGAGTGCACTTTGTAATGTAATAGAGCACTAAAATGCAAATATTTATTGTATGCAGAAAGGTAAAGAATTTTGCATCTGTATGTTTGAATTATTTTTATAAAGGTTATTGATATCAAATACATTTTATCTGCATGTATTATTGCTGTTTCTCATTCGGTATATGTCCTACATTTTTAAAATGCTTGTACCTCAATTGATCCTTAGCATAGGTTTGCATGAAAATGAATTGGAAAAGCATTTTAAACCATAGATGCAAAATAATATTATTCAGAAAGATATGCAAGGCTCAAACTATGAGATGGTACCTGCAAAGATCAACATTAGAAGCAGTATTAGCTTTTTACAAGGAATGCACAGCATAGTGAACTGATCATTTTAGAATTTTTTTATTTAAAAATTTAAAATATCTGCATATCCTATAAATACTTGTTTTTGCTTTTTCAAGTATTTCAGGAATTTATCTGCTTTTTTTTTTACTCCTCCCAAGAAATCTTTGCGGACAGTTAATACTGATTACTTCTATGATAGTTTGGTCCTTTATGAATAAAACATTCTTTGTTCCTTAATTTTCCTTTTCACACTACACAAATAATAATAAATGATGACATAATTGTGTGCTTCATGAAAAATTATCTAGCATGTACAGATTGGTTAGATCTGACTTTTGTAATTTTTACCCCTCTGTCTTTAGCTGATGAGATGGATTATCTGTGAAATTTGTGCAGCCTGGAGAATATATAATGCAGGTGTTTTAAGTAGTGATGGTAAAGCTAATATAAATGAAATGCCTACGCTATTGTGGAAACCATGGGAACATATATACTCATTATGCAAAGCTGTCAAGGGACACATGCCATTGTATAATAGCTATGGAAAATATGTGGTAAAGCTCTATTGGATGGTAAGTACTTAGCTAGCTGTCAAAAATATATTAGCTTGGTATACCAGTTGTTTGCTGACTAGAAAGAAAAACAGTGTTCTGAAATCAAATGTTCAGATGTAACAATGCTTTGTAGAAGTTGAAGCTTTAACTGTAAACAATTTTTAACTTTAAAAAAAATTGGACAAAAGCAGTTCAGTTTTATGCATGCAAACATTTTAGAATAATAGAATTGTAAAGTTGGAAGAGACCACAAGACCCATCCAGTCCAACCCCCTGCCATGCAAGAACACACAATCAAAAGTGTATTTACACTGTTTCAACTTTGTTTGTAGTCCCAAGTGAGCAATACAAAGTTGTGTCCATTGTATATAGGATAAAATGGAGGAGAAGAGAATAATGTAAGCTGCTTGTGGTCCCCTTTGGGGTGAAAGGCAGGATATAAATAAACAAATGTTTTGCATGAACAGCAAACTTGATGGAACTCTTCATGTGTTACTGAGATAGTCAGTATGTAGCGGTATAACTAATAACTCTTTGGAGCCATATCCTTCTTTTAAAGACACACTGTACATTGTTTGCATATGTTGCAGGGAGCAGTAATTGGCCCTGCTTCTCTATGACATCCTCACATGATCAGTAGAAGATGAGTCTGGGCCTCGCACGTGAGAGCACATAGTACAAGTGCATTTTGCATAAGTTCAGCGCACCAAATAGCTTTCAGCCTTCATATTCATGCAGCATGTGGTCAGCTCTATTTAACATATAGCACATGTAGAAGATGGAGGGTAGATTAGACCACTTTATTGTTGCCAGTGATGGGAGGGGAGGAGATTACTCAGCCATTTAGTATAAGGAGCAGTGCCTGCAGAAGAAGGGCCCAGCATGAGAACAGAACAGCACTATCATTAATGCCACATCATCAGTTGTCTCTAGTGCACTTTTGTGCATTATGTGCTGCCAGCACAGTTCTGTGCCTCCCATCACAAACTTTGACGCGCCAGTGGTCAACACTCTGGCCTGTGGACTACACTCACCAGTGGAGTGACAAGTGCTCCCACCCCATGTGTATTACCACTGCATGATCATTATGCTTCTTATGATATGAGAATGTTGCATCATGTCAGTTCTACAGTTCATTACCACTTTCATGAAAACCATGTGAATATTGGCAGCTGAGGAAGAGATTAGCAGTATTTTGCACAGTTTCCAGAAGTATCAGGAACAGTGGCGTAGTGCCAACGGTACCAGGGGGGTGCGACGCCCTGGGTGCGCGCCGTGGTGGGGTGCAGGGCGCGCGTGTGCCCCAGGCGCAGTTCCCCCTCGCTCTGCCCCTGACCAGGAATGTTGTTGTCTCTTGTATAAATAGATTCTACTGGACTTTCAAGTTTGTTCTCATTACTTTTTAAGCTTATCTGTAATGAGGGTCAAGATCTGAGAAAGTCATTGTTTTAATCTATCCTCCATTATGTCCCCTTTCCTTTTTCCTCTTATTTGTAGGGAAGCTGGCGAAAAATCATCGTGGATGACAGTATACCTTTCAGTGAAGACAATTTCATGTTGCTTCCCGCCACAACCTGTGAAATTGAACTTTGGCCACTAATATTATCCAAAGCCATCATTAAGCTTGCAAACATAGAGTATGCTTTCTGAGCCTCATGTCTGTCACTTCTAAGATCTAAAAAGAGAAATAAGTTAAGGAATCAATACACAGGATGGGCACTTCTTTGTTTGTGGTGAATTAATGACCTAGTAATGGGTGTTTTTTCAACACTATGATACAGCAGACACAAGAAGAGCCTCTTCTTTGGTACAAGACAGAGCATATTTATATTAAAGACAAATAATTCTGATTTGTTCAGAGAGGTTGCTATTCTAGACTGTTTTTTAAATCAAAGCCTGAAACATTTTACCCAAGCAATGAAATAGAAAAAAAATGAAAAATACTCACTTATAAGAAGGGAATCCAGGATGACTGATAGTGGTGTTAAATCCTATTTTTCTGGCTCTGGTTTTCCCTTTGTCTCCTGACTGGATCCTACTTGCCCCCTCTTCCTGCTTATTACTGCCTTCACATTCTCCTCATTGCTAGTTTTTGCACACCAAAAGCCAACCAGTTGTTGTTTTTGTTTTTAATTAATATCTAGGCACAAACTGATGGTGCCCAAACTGAAGGTTTTAGTGAGAAGGGTATTAGACCCCTCTGGGTTTTTTTAAATCATTTATTATTTGTCTGCCAAACTGTGCCTTCCCCTCCATTTTCAGAACCCAAAATGACAGCCGTGGTTGGCTCCTTTGCACCAGTTTGGCTGTCCACATATATAGCAGCCCATTGCTGTATTATGGGTATTTACAGTATCCAGTTAATATTTATATTTGTTCATGGTTGAAGAGCTAACACAGCAATCATAGCACCATGTGCTGATGATTTTCCACTCTTGGACTTTCTTAATTGGCCAGTATTTCCATAATTTTTTTGTCTTTTTAAATATTTTGACAACCTAACAATACATTATATATATTTGAAATTACTGTTCTGATAAAATTTGTACAAAGACAACGAAGTACTAACAAAGTTAATGCAGGCAGAGTTGCAGAATTGTACTGAAGGCATGATGACTCCCAGTGTAATGTACTAAAAATTATTTGGGAGCAGAAATTATATAAATGAATGTATGACATGAACAGACTTATTGTGATGTAAAATTTGTTCCATATCTGTGAGAGATTACATCTCTATAACTATGTCAGTGCCTCAAGATCCTTTGTTATCACAGATAAACATTATGGTCTGTCATAATTAACTTACAGTAAATGAAAGAGCCAGGAGAAAGATGTTAGAAATATTTTCATTAATATCTAATCTCTAGTTTAGGTCATTGAAAACTTGAACAGTTATGAACACAGCTCAACCACCCACTGAGCTCTTTTTTTTAAGGAAGTTTGGAAAGAAGCTTTGTGGATTGATAACTGAATGGTCTAAATCAGGGGTGTCCAACTCTGGTGCAGGGGCTGATGGGAATTGCAGTCCATGAACATCTGAAGCACCAGAGTTGGACACCTCTGGTCTAAATGCATCTCTTGGTATGAATATTTGCTTGCCAGTTAAATGTCTGAACAATGAAACTTATATAGGAAACTGGGAACAATGAAAATCATATAGGAAACTGCAGATAACAGAGCTTAAAATGTTAATAGAATATGTTTTTACAAGTGTATTTTTATTTAATGTAGTGTACATGAACTTGGGAAAAGAGAACTAGGAGAATTCACAGTTCTTCATACACTTACTGGGTGGATACCAGAAATTATTCCTCTCCGGTAAGTCTTGCTTTTGTAAAGAGTTTCTTTCTTTTGATATTTTTGGATTTGGTTCAACTAGTATGGAGGGGTAAGGGGGATAGATCTATATTGTAACCTAGGTCTTTACATCAATCAAAATCAGTTATATAAAAAGTCATTTTGTGTGTATGGTTGTTATCTAAGACTTTTTGTTATATTCCTGTCTACCAGTAGCGTTGCCAGTAGTGTTGCCAGTTGGAAAACTCCTGGAGATTTGTGGGTAGAGACTGGGGAAGACAGGGACCTCAGCGAGATACAGTGCCACTGTGTCTACTCTCCAAAGCATCCATTTTCTCCAAGGAAACTGATCTCTGTAGTCTGAAGATGAGTAGTAATTCTGCGGATCCCCAGGTCCCACCAGCTGGCATCCCTATCTACCAACTCTGCACCAGCTGTGAAGCTATCATAGATGGAGCTCATTATTGTTCCTGTGGCTAGATATTAACAATAGCTGTTGCACAAATAATTTTGATTTGTTGGGTCCATCTAGTGGCAAATGTTGTGCACATAACATGTGTAGGTGTGCCTATTTTACTGTAGTTAAATGTAGCTTTTGAACTGGCTTGGTCCATTTATTTATATGTGGGTTTACTGTGCAACTTGATAAGTTGTATTTGGTTTTTCTTATCGTTTTACTATTCTGCTTGTCTCTGACCACACTAAATGATTGATTGATCCTTACGTTACTTGATAAACTGTATTTTTTAATAATACTGTCTCCTTTCTTAGTACTCTGGAAAAATGAGTATGCTTCCTTTCATACCTTTCTTTTCAAAGAGCCAGAAAGAACTGCCATCAGAGGAATGAAGTACTACTGTGTAAAGTTGTTATGGTGATAGCTACATCCTTTGAACAGTAACAAAATATAATCTGGAAATCTTTGGTTGGCTTCTGTAGACCGATGCAGTAAATCATCCACAGTCATTAATTATACTTAAAAATCAGTAATGCTCATGTGTGTTTTTAAAGGTCTGGATATTTGGATAAGGTTTGGGAATTCTTAAGAGATGTAGTTCCAGAATCTAAGCTGCCAGAAGAGTCACTCATTGAACCCAAACTATCAGTTGCAGATACAAAAAAGGGTTCTGAAATTAAAAATGACATCCAAAGTCCCGTAAAGCAGACAGAAAAGCCAGAAAGAGCAGAAAGAGCTGAGAAAACTGGGAAAGGTACGCAGACTGTACTGCTGCTTTAAAATAGTCTGTATTTAACAGAGTGGTTAATGTCCAGATATGGTATATTTATTTTTCTCCTACTTTCTCTGAAGTCAAGTAATTATAAGAAACATTTCTTGAAGGAACTGCCAGTCATAGATACTACTGGGGCTCGGTATATGTGCTGCCTAAGCGAGCACACTGCAGGGGCTCAGTCGAATGCTTCCAATTGCTGTCTGTACATCCTGTTGAAGTCAGCAGGTTTTAAGCAGGCGCACTTGTTTACTGAGACTAGAATTTAACACTGAATAGGTGCGCTGAAACTCATTTACTTTAATACACTGTTTATTTATTTATTTATTTATTTATATATCAAATTTATAAACCGCCCACCCCCGAAGGGCTCTGGGCAGTGTACACTGGGCCAAACATACAATGGCCAAAACAACATACACCAAAAAATCAGTTAAAACAAGTTAAAACAATATACAAAAATTCATAAAACTAGCAGCATCAATACAATATACATAACAGCAAGATTATAAAAGTGTGTGTGGCACCCGATCCCAAGGCCGGGCGGGGGTAGCAGTGTCAGTCAGATATTATATTAGACGTGCTGATGGTAAGATGGCACATAGCATGGGGGCATCCTGGAGGTCCGCGGCCGGCCTAACCAAAAGACCGGTGGAACACAAGCGTTTTACAGCCCCCGCGGAATTCTCCAAGCTGTCCACCGAGGGCCCGCGAGATCGTCTGATGGAAGGGCGTTCCACCAGGCAGGGGCCAGGGCCGTGAAAGCCCTGGCCCGGGTAGAGGCCAGTTGCATAATGGAGGGGCCAGGGACCACCAGTAAATTGGCCTCTGCTGACCGCAGAGGCCTACTTGGGACATATGGGGTGAGACGGTCACGAAGGTATGAGGGTCCCAAGCCACGAAGGGCCTTGAAGGTTAATACCAACACCTTGAAAGTGACCCGGAATTCTACTGGGAGCCAGTGCAGGTGGTGCAACACGGGGGTAATATGCTCACGAAAGGAACCACCCACCAAAAGCCGCGCCGCCGCATTCTGGACCAGTTTCAGTTTCCGGATCAGTTGCAAGGGGAGGCCCGCGTAGAGCGAGTTACAATAGTCTAGCCTGGAGGTGACCGTTGCATGGATCACAGTGGCTAGGTCGGTCTGGGAGAGATAGGGGGCCAGTCGCCGGGCCTGGCGAAGATGAAAAAAGGCAACTTGGGTAACATGGGCCACCTGGCTCTCCATAGAAAGAGAAGAGTCCAGGCGGACCCCCAGGCTGCAGGCCAGGGAGGTGGGGGTTAGAGACACCCCCTCCAATACCGGCGGCTGGAAACCCTCATGTCCCCCATCGTGGCCCAGCCAGAGGACCTCTGTCTTGGATGGATTTAGTTTCAGCCTGCTCTGTTTCAACCAACCAGCAACCGCCTCCAAACTCATTTACTTTAATACAATGTTAGGATGTGTGGTTCTGAAACATATACAAATATGTGCTGGGTGTGAGTTAGGATTGTCAGCTCTTGACTGGCAACCCCAGTAGCATTTGGGAAGGAGCAGTGGAGACTGGGGAAACCAGCGTTGTGTAATGGCACTTACGGTTGTGTACCTGGAAATGACATCACAACATCATTAACTCTAAGAATGTCCCAAGATTGTCTTTTAATTGTAGAAGTTTGGGAAATAACTAGAGCATTGTATGGAATGATGATGTTTCTTAGAAATTGATTCAAGAAGTGACATCACAGTATTCCCCCCCCACCACACACACACACTTTTGCTCCTGCTGTTCCATCAATCAGCAGTGGAGGCGAGAGGTTCTCCTGGCAACTCTAGTGTACACAGAAGAAAATTCTTAATTTTTCTTAAATTGTACCCTATTCTTATGTTATGAGAACATTTTCAGTTCTTAAAATTTTACTTTGGTAAATAAGGAACGATATTATTTGTTGCGTGTTACTCTTCTATAAACCCACTAAACAGAGCAATGGATGGGCACAATGCTAAACTTTCACTTTTTCTGTGACTGCAGTTTTTGCCACAACATGCCAATCTGTTGGGGAGTCAGTGCAGTGTTTCCATCTCTGGTTTGAGAATTTCCTGGAGATTTGGGAGTGGTTTCTGGGGAGAATGGATTGTGGGAAGGGGAGCGAGCTCAACTGGAATGTGATGTCACACTAGAATGTCTGTTTCTCCTAGTATGCTATAGAGTCTGGCCTTTCAACTGGGGAGATCTCTTGTAGTTCTGCAACATTTCTAGACCCCACCTTGAGGCTAGTAATTCAGTCATTTTCATTGATGTTCTCATGATGTCTGCAGTTGCCAATCATGATTAAGAAACTTGAATGTACAAACAACTATCAGAGGTAGGGGCATTAATTTTGGACAAGTCAATCTATGATTTTCAGTAGCGGCCATTGTCTGAGAAAAAAGAGTGTAAATATTGTGTGACTAAGTATGATGGTATTTATGCATGGCTTGCTTTTCTTTGGCAGAAAAGTTAGATCAAAAAGAAGTTGGAAAGAAGAAAAGCAAGGATGGGGAAAAAGTGAAGCTAGGGGTGCATCCATTACGAATGTCTACTGATTTTCCAAGTTCTCTTCAAATGTTTCCTGAGGGTAAATAGTATATGTTCCAAGACATATAGTAGTATATAACTTTAATATTCTATACAATCATTTCCCTGTTTTAAAGATGTACACCACTGAGAATTTTAACCTTTTTTCAACTGAATGAATCTACAGAGAATGAAAGCAGATGGTAGGTGCAGGTGGGGTTACAATGCAGTCAACCACACCTTTGCATAGCAAGTTCCACCCAAACACTTAATGATTGGTTCCCCACCCTGGGTCATGGACAATATACCCCACTAAACTTTCCCTAGTTCTCACTTAGACACAGTGTGAAACAGACTTTTCTCTGTGATACACCTCTGAAGATGCCAGCCACAGATGCAGGTGAAACATTAGGAACAAAATCCACCAGACCACGGCCACACAGCCCGGAAAACCCACCAGAACTAGTTGAATCCTTTGTGAAAGCCTTCGACAAAAGTAACATTTATTAAATAGATGAGATGGGATAGGAGAAAAATGGTTGGAAAGTAGGCAGGAGTTAAATATATCCAATTTCAGTTTAGATTTAAGTTTTCAGGCACTGGCACAAAACTTAATTAGGCTTTATAAGTTTCAATTGCTTAAATGTTCTAGAGGTTTTTATTCAAATGGTTCAGTCTGATGTTACTGGCTAATGGATTAGCACAGACCTTGAGTCCTAACAGACTGGTACACTTTCACAGTATACACACCAGTGATGTAGGTATACATTTTTTAATGGGGTGGGTTCGCTGACTGAGGGCTTTCCGGCTGTTCCATTCCATGCTTTGTTTCAAGCAAGCCAGACAGGTAATGGGAGGGATTTGAACCCAAGACCCCCCCCCTCCTTACCTACGTTCCTGATACACACACACAGCCTTCACTTTGTTAGCTACTCAGCTCAAACATAAATCTCACTCCTGAGGTAAAACTTAAACCAAAACACTGATACACCAGTTCGGATCTACCCAATGTGTATTATTCCTCACTAACTGGATCAGGAATTCTTCTACCCTGAAAAATTTGTTCCTATCCCTATTTATATTTATGATCACTTGTGGAAAGTCACTGCTCTTCCACTTCAGCCTTGACCACTAAATAAAATAGCCAGTTCTTCTTGTCTGGGTTTTATTTTCTTCTTCAGGTTGCGCTGGCACTCCATATTACCAGTCAGATTTACACCCTGATTGAAATACATCCTCAAAGCAGATATATTTTAACACTCCATTAAGGCAGTAAATGTTTACTCCAAGGAATCAAAATGCAAAAGCCCCTTAAACTCTTTTTTGTCAGAAAGATAACCTCTTCCCTCTTTGAGTCAACCAGTTGCTACATCAATCAGAGTGCAGGTTAGCGTACCCAATCAGGGTGTTTCCCTGTTCTTAGGGAGTTTATTTCCCTCTGTGAAGTGTAAACATCATGCCCCTGACAGACCTGCACTTTTAGCCTCTCTTACTGTGCAGTCTGTCACAGTTGCACAGTAAAAATTTTAATGCATGCACTCTGGTTTGAAAAAGGATAGATGGTTTAAGAATAAATCCCTAACTCGTCATGACTTGGATTATGAAACCACTTGTTCTGTGTGAATGCCAATGGTTGTTTCAGAGTGGATGACTTGTAGCTAAACTGGAAAAAGTGATTAGTCTGTCTCTATTTATTTTCTTTATAGAATCATAGATCTTATTATGTACTTCAGTATTAATATCATTTTTCTTACTTTTTAATATGCTTAATGGCTTTTTTTAATAGGTTTTGCAGCACCACTGCAGCCACAGATGGTGCTATATGCTTGCTATGCGCCACTTTATGTATCTGAAAGAAAGATCTTTGAATTAGGGAAGATGGTAAGAATTTATATACATTGTCTTCTGAATATGAACTGCCACATTTTTCATCCTCTTCATCTAAAGAGTTCAGGAATAGTATAAATCTTTCTCCTCTCCCTCTTGTATTTTACCCTCATAAGTAAGTGGCTGAGAGAGAGAATCACTCAACTAGTTGGGGATTTGAACCTACATCCCCAACTTTGTTGTCTGGCAGTCTAGAACTCAATACCAGGACTGAAACAGTTTATGAATATACGAATCCAGAAGAAGAGACATACATTTGCAAAGGTCTTATTTGTAGATAACTTTTCTCCCTGTGTCTACTTCCAATGCCTCTTCCAGCTTTTTACCTTTAAAAGATGAAAGCTGTAATTCATAAAATTTATTCTATAAGTATTATGCAGCAACATATGAGTACCAGGAGCCCCATCACCTTCGTGTTGAAGAGCAGGTAAGGATACAAGAAGACCAGCATTCTGTTGGCACATCAGTCAATCAGCTGCCTCAAGAAAGCCCACAAACAGGAAGAGTGCAACAGCATTCTCCTGCTCATGTTCCCCAGCAACTGATACAAAGACTCTTAAGGCCTCTGGTACTGGAGGGAAGAGATATCCATCTTGACTATTAGCGCTGATAGCTCATCCTCCTTGATCTGCCCAGTCTTCCTATGGACAGTGCAGGATCTTGCTAAATTTCTGGATATACATCAAAATAAGGAATAATTTAAAGGTCTGCTGTACTATAATTAGTCAGCAGTGTTTTGACCAGCTATCTTTTCTGCCTATATTTGGGAGAAGTTGTCAACTAAAAATAGACTGATCTGTTTGCATTCTGAACCTAAGAGTATCCAGCCTTTGTCAGACTGCCCTGGTAGACACCCCACTAGATCCTACTTGGTATGCTAATTTGCCAAAGTGCTGGCTGAAAAAATGGGGACTTACTGCAGCTTGTCCATTATCACTCATTGGAGGCCCCTCACTTTCAGAGTGCTCCTTATTAGCATAGGCATAGCATCACTGATTAAGTAGCTCCTTGTCCCAGTTTTGACCATCAAATTGACCTCTTAATGTGAAAAAGAATCTTAACATTTGACTAGGATTAGAATTTTTCCCATTTTGGTATTTTGCACTGTAACATAGCCTCTTACAAATATAGTATTCTTTTGTGTTTTGCAGGCTGATTCTTCTGAGAAGTTACGGCAGTATGGTCTCTCACATACATTCAGCCATCCAGCACTGATAACCAGAACAAGGGCTTGTCCTCTGATAGCACCAATGAAACCATTGCCTATACCTCGCTGGAAGCTTATCCGCCAGAAAAAAGAAACTATTGTGACAGATGAGCCCCAAGGTTTTTCTTTTCAGACTTTGTGTTGTATTTTTAATTATCCGTGAACTAAAATGACATATCTATATAAGATACTATTCTCTGATTCTTGTTGAGTGCCTTTCTGGCCTTCCCAAGAATATATGTGTGTGCGTGCGTGCGTGCGAGCGCAAGTAAGGCTCAATTGCGTATGCTCGCTCGCTCGTTCGCTCTGCTCGCTTTGTTCATTCGATGGTAAAACTCGCTTCTACCCCCAGCGGCCTTGCCTAGGGCGGTGCACAACAAACAACAATACAATAAAACAAATCGAATAACCCCAGTTAAAATACAAAACCTTAAAACTATAAAACTACGGCAGCAGTTTTACACAGGATACACTGGAATGTAAAAGATTTTTGCCTATTGTAATTCACACATCATTTCAAAGAATCAGTAAAGAGCAAATATTGGGGATTGCACAAATACTTGCAAAATGTTTCCCTCTGCCAAATATGTGTACTTCAGTGAAAGCTATGAAGGAAGATCTGCATGTACAACTCATCTCCTTTGACAAATTGTTATCTATTTAAAAAACGTCCTCAGCTTAGAGGTAACTCTCCTAAATGATTTTAGCAAGTATGAAAACTTTGGTTCACCACTAAAAAAGATAATTTACCTGTTGAAGATACAATATGCTAGTGCGGTACAGTAGCTAAGATCCATATTGTGCCTTACACACGAGTTCCTTCTTAAAGTGGCATTATTGTGTTAGTGTTGTTCTCTGCAAGCAGCAGCCCGAGTATGTGAGATGGATGGTGAGAAACACTGACATAGTTTTGCAGTTACTCATGACAAGGAGGACCTTAGTCAGCAGTTCATTCATGTCTTCCCTAAAATAGCCTGCAGAAACGACTCTGTATCCAGTGCTGTAATATTTAAGTTATTCATCTGTATCTCCCTAATAACATTAATGATGTATTCATGCGTCATTATGGAAGCAGTGCCTGAACTCTTGCATTTTTTTCTCACCAACTCATCTCCTCAGACACAATTAATCACTTCTATTTTGGGGAGAATCCATAGTCTGTTTTGCAAAATGGCTTGTTCTCCTAATTCCGAATCAGGATTAAACTTTGTTTGGAATTCTGATTTGGAAGGAAGTGAAGTAACCAGAGTTTTCATGTCAAAGCTATGATTTAGTACAAGTGCAGGAATAATTAATTTCTGGGCAATGGTTGTGGTTACATGTAAATACAGTTGGAGGATTTTTATGAAAGTTAAATCTGTGTAGTTAAAAGTGGACACAGCCCTGTTAGCCATGGAAAAAATATTTTATAGGTTAAAAAAAACATTATAACCTCCTAAAACCAGGCATCTTTAGACTGTGTACTTGCTCCTCAGGTGGAGCCATTTTATTTTGTATGTGTGTAGAGGAAATTTCCATTATGAAAAATATTTCATTTTAAATTGCAAACAGGTATTGTTTTCTCTTTCAGAACCTGTATTTAAAAAGCCCGAACAATTTGTTGAGATTGCTAGCCCTTTTCTGAACTTTAAACTTTATCCAATATCTATACCAAGAGACACGTAAGTAGCTTTTTTAGAGTGCAGGTACCCTTAACTGAACTTTGGATTTTGGTCATTATAAATTATGGAGTTGCCAGTAACTCACACCTCATAAACATTCTAAGGGATGTATAGTTAACATCAGATTGTTCTTGCCTTGTCCTTCCTGCTGTAATTTGCACCACCCAAAAAACCAAAGCTCTTAGAAGTGGCATGGAATTTTAAATGGAAGCATGAATTGACATGTTGGAATCAGTAGAAAGCATTATCCCCTTTTGCATGAGCAGAGAGGTCTTTCTGCTGTCAGAAGGGGAGACTTTAGATCTAACCTTATTGGTTCAAAGGGCAATAGAGTCTACTTCAGAAATTATAATCTGACATTGGGCTTCAAACTACTTCAGTAGACTCTGGTAAAATGGTGGTCAGTACTTGTATGGCTATATTTTTTAAAAAATGTGTTGTGTAGCATAAGTTATCCAGTTCTCGATAGTTATATAAATCATAAGGTTTTGTACTTTACAAAAAAAATAAAAGCTGTTTGTTTTCAAAACTTCTTTCTCAAGTAGATTTTTTAAATACGTCCATATTTAAAAACAGGGGAACTAGACTTTCCATGAGTGAGGCACATATCAAAATGTATTAGCTGGCATCCCAACAGAGTGCACTGGAATACCTTTGAAGCAGAACTAAGTATTATTTCTGAAGTACTTTGGAAATACTGGAACTTCTAGTGCTCATTTTTAATTGTATTTTTACAGCACGATAGGAACACAGCAGCACTGTGGCAAAAATTATGAGATATATATGTAAATATTTAATTATTTTTTTGTGTTAATTATTGATTGTCTTTTGTTTTATATAGCCATTTTTCACCAGCTGCTTTCAAAAAGGGATCTCTTCCAGCATGCAGCCTTTCATTTGTCATTGAAAATGATGAAAATGCGCTTGATGTTCCTACAGATATGCCTCGCATGAGTACAGATGAGAATTCTCAGGTTAAGCTTTTATGTTCTTCTTATGCAAACTTTCTTCCCTTGATATTGGTAAAATTGTGACCAATATATATTGTTTATTGCATATAGATTTACGTCATTGTTTTTAAAAAAATGCTGCTGAAGTATCTGTTTATTTTAATTGAAAGTGTTTAATGCACAAGGTGAACCTTGCTGGATTAGACAGATAATTTACCTAATAGGTGGTATAGTCCTAAGGTGGGGAGGGGGTAGTTGCACCGTAGCCGGGGTGACACAGCAACTCCACCCCCAATGAAGCTTGTTGCGCTGTGGCCAGCATGCTGACAGGAATTGTTCTATGCAGTTCCATCTACCTTTTTGTCAGTGTACATCTATGCAGGCAAGTGGGATTGTTCCTAGCTTGAAAGGGCTCAGGAAGCTGACTAAAGCTGGGCCTGCCCTGGGAAAAACCCCTCCAGCACTAATGTGGACTGGTGCTGCAATGGTGCAACTGCCTCTGTGTTGTGCTGCTGTGCCACTCCACAGCATCAGTGTGAGAACTGCTGTGCCAGTATAAGTGCCCCTTATGCCAGTGCAAGTGGTGCCAGGATCACACTGCCTCCTGAGGGGTTTGAAGCAGGAATCCAACCAGGATTGCAGTGCTAGTATACTACATCCTAACGTTACCAAACAGATGTCCAGAAAAGATGCGTTAGTAGGGCCTTTGCAGCAACAATTATTCAAGAATACATTGCCTTTGAACAAGGAGGTTCCATTTCACTATTGTTGTTAATAACTATTCGTGACTTTGTCCTCCATTAGTTTGTCTTAACCTCTAAGCCCTCGAAGCAGATTTTCACTCACTACACCTTGTTGCAGTGAATTTCTCTAAGTGCACTGCACATTTTATAAGGAAGTACAACTTTGTTTACCCTGAGTCTGCTGCTATTCAATTTGGAGTGCGACCAAAGTTCTAGTTAGTATTATGTGACACGATTATATTCACTTTCTCCACCCCAAGCACAATTTTAAAATCTCTGTCATTCCTCCCTTACTAATGTGCCAGTACACTGGACCAAATTGGTTCTTTATTATTTGGCACAGAATCAAATTTTTAAATATCAAATGTGACACATAAAACAAACGTAGAACTTCTTGTGGAGGATAGGTATCTTCTCCAATCTGTCTGGTGTTCGGCATGGTAGGATACCTGTTGCTGTATTATTTTGCTTTTAACTAGCTTTCAAACAGATCTATTTTTGGCTTGCAATTTTATATTAGATTGTATTTTTGTATACATTGATGTGTAGGTGTATTTACTGTCTTTTGCTTTGGCTATTTCTTTTTTTTATAATCTGAAGTGATTTGAACCCCTTGAAGCAAACCGTCAAGTTATGTGGACTATTTCCTTGCTACTGAACTATACTTGAGGACTGCAGAATGTGTCTAGAATCTTGATTCATCTATGGCTATTAAAGGTTAATAAAGATAAAAGATAAAGAATATGCTTTCACCCCAGTAAAAGCCCAAAACTATTTTGCCTTTCCTCATAGGAAAGGTGCCATAGGTTCTGGAATTATTCTTCTACATTACCCTTTTTGAGCAGGTAATCACAACTATGAAACGCTTATTCCAAATGTGGCCATACCAAAGCACAGTTGCAATGGCATTATTATGATATTGGTCGTCTTATTTTCAACACCTTTCTTGATAATTCCTAGTGTGGTGAATTTTCCTTTTTCACCATTGCTGTACAATCACAACCCTCAAGATTTTTTCTTGATAGGCTAATTCAGCAGGCATTTGGACTCCCACTCCCAGGGTGTCTTACAGAGGCAAAGATCTCCACGGGGACATCTGGAGGTTTAATGTCCTGGGCAGCCTTCCATTCGGGTCACGTGGGGGACGGAAAATTGCTCCCCCCACACTTATAGCCTGGAGCGCTATCCACAGA
This sequence comes from Sphaerodactylus townsendi, assembly GCF_021028975.2. Classification (NCBI taxonomy): domain Eukaryota; kingdom Metazoa; phylum Chordata; class Lepidosauria; order Squamata; family Sphaerodactylidae; genus Sphaerodactylus; species Sphaerodactylus townsendi. The sequence goes on from NC_059425.1 coordinate 102,165,955, forward strand.
GGGCATTTTCTTCCCCAGGGAGTACGGGATGGGGCTGCCCGGCTGCCAGGCTCCATGCTCCTAGGGTCTAGGATCTAGGGTGGCAAAGCTGGGCTGGCCAGCATGGGGCATGTGTGGGCCCAGGTGGCCAGGGGGGCTGGGAGTGACCTGGCACTGCCTCTAATCTCCCTCCCCCCTACTCACTCTTGTGAGAGACCCGCTGGGCTACCATGTGTGCATCAGCTGTCACCCACCCTACCAGCTGCCAGCAGCAGTCGTAGGCAGGAGGCCCATCAGATCACATCGGCTCCATCTGGCTGGGGCAAGGTAAGGTGGGTAAAGTGATGGCCCCAACCTCTTTTATTTCCCTGCAGTCTGCACCACAAGCCCAGGGGTGGGGAGGGGAGGCGAGGACCTGAGATGTCTGTCTTGTCTTGGGGTGCAAAGCGCCTCTCGCCAGCCAGCCAGTTCCAAAGCTCCAGCCCTGGCTTCGACGGCATGCTGCCCCATGTGGGTCTTGGCCATGTGCAGAAAGCAGCTCAGTCCAACCTATGCTGCCACCGGTCTGCGTTCAAGTTGGGTCAAGTAAAGGTGTCCTTTAGAGTAAGCTGTTCCAACGCTGGCTCAGTGAGGCGCAATCCAGAAGAATGAAGCTGCGTGGCCCCAGCAGAGAGCAGTGTGTCTGGCGGGGCGCGGAGTGTGACTGTGTGATTGTTTCCTTGGCTGCTGCCTTCTTCAGGCAGTTGAAGGCATCCCTGGAGGTGGTTGAGCAGCATTCCAGTCCACCCGCGGCAATCGCCTGCTCGAGACACAGCCAGGGGCCTCACCGCTTCTGTCCAAGAGCCCCGGGTGAGCTCCGGCAGAGGTGCAGGTAGGGAAAGTTCCCAGGTGCTCATCTGCTGGGTTCTTTTCCGGCTCCATTTTCCCTAGCTAGCTACACGCCTGGCTGGCTTGAATCTGCAACAGTTGGGCTAGATTTTACCTTTTGGGTCACAAATTACTTAGATCTGAGAATTTCATTAACCTTCATTTTTGCCATATTTGTCATAGTAAGGGAAGAGAGTTCTGTAATCTGTAAGTCCAACTTGACAATGAGAAGTTGACCATAGATAAAGAAGTACCCCGGAAAGATAAAAAAAACCTGCAAAAAAACCCAAACTTTCTAAACAATATTATTGTAAACCTCCCTAAGTCAAAGACACATGCTCACTGAGTCCCCTTTCACTATGTTTACAAATTTTCTTGGAAGTAACTCTCATATTTCAATGGTGTAATAATTTCCAAATACACTTATCCACACAGATTGAATTGTTTGGAGTGAAATTTGGTGGAAAGAGGGGAGATCAGCATTGTTCCCATTTCCTAATGCAAACCCTAGATTGAGACACATTGCAGATATCCACAGAAAATACCCATGCTTATTGTGGGAGGTGTGCTTAATACTTTGAACATCTTACAGGTGTAAAAACTGTAGTTCCCGGAGGTCCAAACTAGATGTTAAGCAGCATTCCATGGGCTCAACACTAAGGTGATGAAAGCATTTTAAAGCTGAACTCAGGCTACTTTTAAAAATATTGTGAGGGTCAAATCCTGATATGGTGCTGTGGGTGGGTGTGGTGGAGACCCAGTGTTTTGAGCCCCATGCCTTTTTGAGAGCCAAAACAGTTGCTGCTATTTTTTTAGCAATTTGAAAAAAAGCAAGGAGGGGAAACAAGATCACCTATCCTGTGAAAGTACTCGTGGTATTTTAAAATGGCCCAAGTTCAGTTCTAGAATCAAAGCAGCAGCTTCTAAGCAGGTCAGATTCATAAATGCTGTAATGTCTAGTTTGACTCTTAGGATATTGATTTAAAATATTAAAGACTCCCCAAGACACAGTCTCAATATGGTTTCCACTCATGTATTAAAAACAATAAAACAAATATAAACTAAAGGCTCAATGAAGAAAAAAAAACAATAACATTCAAATGGTAGTTATAGCACTATAAAACAATAAATTGAATCAGCAGCAATCACTATAGCAAATAAAAAAAGACTTGGATAAGATCACCAGAATCATAGGCAAAAATTAATGAAGTCAGCAAGAAACAGTACAGTCATCTTTTACTTTATTGATACTGCCTATTTAGCCTACAGACCTTGGAAAGCAATGTTTCACTATTATTAGGATACAACAGGGCATACTAATTTAAATAGCTAACATGCTTGGAGGTCCTTTGAGTTTAAATGAACAAAAAGTTTGTCTACAGCCAATGTTACTCTTAAATCCATGCCTGCCAAGAGAGTTTTTCTTTTTCTCACCTTACTGGTATAATAAATAACCTCCATCATACACGGAAGAAGAGTAATCCACAAATTCCTGCAATACTGCAAAAGTGAAGGGGGCAGCCCCATGGTTGTTGCAGTACCTCCCCAGCTCAACTCCACCCACCTCTCCCCACCCTGTGGCGCTTCCTCCACAGTCAGGGCTAAGCCCCTGCCGGTGCAGCAAAGGTGTAGTGGACACTCACTTGGACATTTCCTGAACACAGGCAAGGGCAGGCGGCCCAGCAACAGCCCCACTGCCGCCACTGCTGCTCTCAGGAGGGTGTGGCCATGTAAGGGTGATTCCCCCTCCACATGATTGAATGACCTGTGCCCAGGAACAAACATGTGACCGCACATGTTCCTGTAGTTGCTCCGCTTCACTGATGCTTTTCCATGCTTCCAAAGATTGTAAACCTAGTTCTGCCCCTAAAGAAACATTAGTCACATAACTTGACAACCCTTTGATCTTTCACAAAAAATAATGACAAAAGCTTTCAATTTAGTGTCTCTCTAGGCCTAGATGCATAATGGAGCTCTGTGGAGAAGGTGACCACTGAAATAGTAGAAACGAACCAGACTTCCTTTTGTGGAAAAAAAAGTATGGCCTTTGTTTCCAACTAAAGACCTGTTATGAGCATCTTAAGATGGACCCTCTAAGCCAAATTAACTTGGAAGTGAAGTCCTAACCTTGCTTACTTGCTCTACACGGCCTCCCATTGATTTGCCAGGTTTACTTTTGTTGAGTGATTAAATTTAGAAAATACAATCACCTTTTAGATTTCCCTTGGTTAATTGTCATCCGCTCTGCATTACAATATTCCAAGAAAGTTCTCAATAGTTGTCGTTGACCCACAGGAGATCTAGCCCAACAAAAGTACATTCTTTCTGCATGTAATAATACTGATATTAGGATATTAGCCAGCATAAGAGTAGAAGGAAATTTTAGGTTTCTCAAAAAGTGATGCCATACTCATTTATATACAAATTAAACAGTATTGGATCTGGAAAGTATCCTTGCCTCTACCTTCTGTAAAGGTAGAGAATTGAATAAGTAGCCTTCCAAAATGCAGGAACCTTGAGCCAGAGGAGAATCATATAGCTTGTTGATTAATCAGAACAATTATTGATCAATTGAAGATTTTCCTAATTTGTCCCAATAAATGGTCCCTTGGGATGAAATCAAAAGCTGCCCTGGAGATCCATGAAGGCCACATATAAATAGTTTCAGAATTGATGTATATCTTCCCTGGTAAAATGGTATAAAACTAAGGAATTATCTATTGTAGACCTTCCAGTGACAAAGCTTGCTTATCTGGATTCCTAGAATCTTTTCAGAAATCACACAGTCCAATAATCTCTGAAATATCAAATTCAAATTATCAATAAATAAATAACAAAAGAAGCATAGAGTTTTCCTAGTGAATATGTAAAAGACCAACTGGGTAATAAGTATGTAGATTTATCCTATCAGTCTTTTTTTTATGGATAGATACTATAATTACTTGCCTCCACATGTGTGGGATTATAACAGCTCTCATTTATCACTGGAAAAAAATTGAGCCAATACACCCAATAATAATATTAACAGTAAAATTAGCCTTGAGGAAATGATAATATTTTTATTTGACGTGTGAAGTTTCTAATTAACTTAAAATTATGCAGATAGTCTAGGTCTTCTGTGAGGGCTGCATTGGGTATGCAAGAACTTTTGTAACGTGACTGGCAGCTTGACATGGGTACCGGCAGTAATCAAAACAAACGCTTTTCTCCTGTATATGAAGATATGTTGAAATTTTACTCCGTTGTGTGCAATATTACATAAAGCAAGAGTGGTTACATATACAATAAGAGTGAACTTAGCATTTATATTATAAGCATTATTGAACCATTATAATACTTCCTTTGTTATAGATTTTGTTGGAAATGGTATATCATAATTTTCAGTTTTATCCTTGCTGGTTTTTTTATCTTTGCCACAACTTGAGATTCATTAGTTAAAAGCTGCTGTATAACTCTTAGCTTTAAAAGCTCTTAGGGTTGACAGTTATGGTTTCCAGTCTGCACAAAATAGTATAATTATAGAACTCTGCTTCTTTTCTCTTGAAAGGTTAGTGAGCAAGAAAAGTCAAGGTCAAGTTAGTAAATTGCTGAAAGACTATGGCAAAATGGTGGGACGCAAAACATAATCAATATGAAAAAGATGGAAAGTGTAAAAACTTGATTTCTTTTTTTTCACCTTTATGGCAGCTTAAATAATTTTTTAAACCATTCAAATAACTACAATTAAAAATTTGGAATCTGCACTCTGAGTTAATAGCTTGAAGACCAAGTCTGGCTTTCATTTTGAGTAATTCAGTGTTTGAAGCCTTATTCTTAACCATGTTTCCTCAAAAGTAAGAACCATTTTGTTTACCTGGGATTTCCTCCCACGTATTTATGCTCATGATTGCTACTTTGACCTAGGTGTGATTTAGGGGAACAAGCCAAAGAAGGTCTACTCAGCTGTAAGTCCCATTTTAATTCTAAATGAAGCTTGTTCCCAGGAAAGTTTTCTTTAGGATTGCAGCCTTTAGAAAAGTGCTATCCTGAACAAAAGTTCTACTATTTTAAATCTACAGAGTGTATCATCCATTTAATGTAATTTGTTAATATTGAAAAAACATCATCACCCTGTTGAAATAATTACCACAGAAACCCTTTTGATAATGCCATGATTTTGCTTCCTACTATTATTTTCAAAAATTATTATAAATAAGAGTGTGTGTGTTTTTCATTTTGTAGGATGATAATATTGGCCAGCAACATATTATAGAAGGAACCATGAAAGGTAAACAAATATATCTAATAATGGCATCATGAAATTTTTAAAATTAAAATAGAAAGATAAAAATAGAGCACTAGTTCAGAAAATGCTGTTATTTTACTGTTTGTGAAAACTTTTAAGATTTTCAACACAGTGATTGAGATAGAATGGTTCTATAATTCAAGTTGTTTGTGAAACACAAAATTGAATTGGAAAGCAAATTTAGAACTGACATGTGTAGACTATCGCATTTATTTCAAAAACATTTTTAAGTGGAAAAGAAACTAGGGAAACAGGTGTCATCGCGGGTTTGAAGAGGCTGTTATGTGTGATGATGTCTTTCTGTTTCAGTTTTCTCTCTTAGTGATTTATGCCAAGATGATTGTCTTGCTGTTTCAGTTTCTCTTTATACGTTTTTTATAATCAGTCCAATGCTAAGCAAAGTACCGTGATATACTCGCGTATAAGCTTCCATTCGCGATATAAGTCGAGGCACCTAATTTTACCTACAAAAAACTGGGAAAAACTTATTGACTCAGCGGAGTAAGTCGAGGGTGGGAAATGCAGCAGCTGCTGGTAAATTTCAAAAATCAAAAATAGATGCCAATAAAATTACATCAATTAAGGCATCAGTAGGTTAAATGTTTTGAATATTTATTTGCAAAGAAAAACAGTAAACTGGCTCTGTAAGTGGAAAAGAGGGTCAACAAGAACAATATGGTATCAACAATAACTTTAAAAGTACAAAAAAACCTAAGCTCAACCAGCAAACCAAGCTAAAAAACACTAAGAGTTAAAATCCTCCAAAATTGATTCCTCTATCATCATCTATTGTATGGTCCAAAATGTAACCCAATCTTAGGATTTTAAAGAGGCATATTATCAGAGATGGAAAATCTACTATTAGCTTCCATTGTAAACAATGGGGATGGGTCATCCCCTTTGGGGGTCAATAACTTTGGATCCCCTGAACCCAAACTTCACCAAACCTGGCTGGTATCATATAAATAGATTCCTTTCTGATGAGACCAGCCAGGCTTCTGGTGAAGTTTGAGATTCTAGAGGGTCCAGGTTATGGACCCTCAAAAGGGTAGCCCCATCTACTAATAGCTCCCATTGAAAACACTAATGGGGAATGGGGGCACCTCATTTGAGGTCCATAACTTTGGACCCCTGAACCAACCATTACCAAACTTGGGTGGTATCATCAGGAGGTTCTTCTCGAGGGTACCCTTTGAAATTCTTGGTGCCGCTAGCATAAACATCTGCGCCCCTGCTGGCCGGCAAAAAGTAAAAAACAAAAAACACAAAATATTTAATGACCCGTGATATAAGTCGAGGGGAGCTTTTTTTCAGCATTAAAAATGTGCTGAAAAATTCGACTTATACATGAGTATATACGGTATATACCCTTCCTCAATCCACTGAATTGGCTAGGTTTAGAAGGGTATAAGAGTTTACGTTTAGTATAGTACTGAAAATCCCTTTATTAAATACACAAAAATTGAGTTTATTGTTTGTTTATTTTTCAATTGCATATGTAGCCCATCCCTTCCTCACTCATGGCTTAAAGTTACCGTGAATTACAAAACATGAAGCATTTTAAGTCAAACAGCAAAGATGTAGTAAGCAAAACAGTGCATTGTGGCTACAGGGGATTACAGGAATAGAAACAATGGAAGCAAAAAAAATTGTCTAAGGAGGGACCCCCAATCTTATGGCGTGTGGGTACTTTGTAGAATTTTCAGAGGGGAAAGTGAACACCATCCCAAAATGGCTGCCAAATGAGGTACACAGCCAAACACAATATCTCCCAGCCTCAGTTTACAGAGGAACTGCAGATGGAAAAAAAAAAAATAAAAAAAAGAAATGAAAAAAAAATTGAGGGAAAGCCTGAAGGGGTGGAACTCCAAGCCTGAATGCTTTCAAAATCCTCATAATCGTCCAGGAGGGCTGGAATCTGCAGCTACCATTTCAGCCATGGAAAACCTTTTCATTTCCAACAACGGCAGTAGTAGTAATAAGTTTATTGTCTTCCCAGTCTCCACATATACAGCATCCCTCTGAAGATTCCTTTAACCACAGATGCAGGCGAAAACATCAGGAGAAAATGCTACTAGAGCACTCCACATACAGTGCAGAAACCACACAACACCCTGTTGGTAGGATGGTTAGAAAGGATAAAGGCATTGCATTTAAAAAAAGGATGGATACAAACAACAAACATTGCAGTAGACTACCTACTGGCCTTATGTTGTATGCCATTTATAAGAATCGTCTTCTTTGAATATTTCTAAGTTGGGTGCGATTTTGTGAAGTAGCAGATGCTTATGGGAGTCTCACCTGACAACTTGCCACAGTCAAGTTTGTCTGAATAGACAGTTGCTGATTTTACCTGCTTGAAAGGTGGTGCCTTCAAAAGGCCTTTGTTCAGACTAGTGCAGCTGCCAAGTGATGGAATATATAGCAAGAGAGGTTGTTCTCCTGCAGGTATCTGGGCCCAAAGCAATGCAATAGCCTTGAATCCGGACCTGGTAGCTGATTGATAACCAGTGATGTTATTGGTGCAGAAAGTGGAATAATATGCACATTCCACTTTAGTGCCTGGTAGTAGATGTGCTATGGTTATCTGTACTAAAGAATTTGAGTTTCAGGGAGTTGCATTTAAGTGCAGACCTATATAGGAGAGAAAGCAGATAATAGTGAGGGGTCCATATCCTTAAGGGTACTTTAGCATGGATCCCATATGGTCAGATCTTCCGGCTTAGAGCTGTGGGAGGCTTATCTGGGGAATTCAAGATTAGCTCTGTGCACTCTCACACACGCCTACAGCTGGGTGACCTTGGGCTAGTCACAGCTGAGTTTCGGAGCTCTCTCAGCCCCCCACCCACTTCACAGGGTGTTTATTGTGAGAGGGGAAGGAGACAAGGAGATTGTATAGCCTCTTTGAGTCTCCACTACAGGAGAGAAAGGGGGATATAAATCCAAGCTACTCCTACTCCTACTCCTCCTCTTCTTCTTCCACTGAATCAAGAGTTGCTACTAGTACGAATGTTTGTTCTGCATCATAAAGCAGAGACCTCTATAGAATGTCAAAAGATCTTAAAATGACATTTTGAACATACAGTTTGTATGTGTGTCCGCAGGTGTGTAAACAAACCATAATTGTTGAAATTAGTCAAATGGGATTTTTGTACCATTCAATCTACAGCCTGAAGGTACAAAGTGCATATATTATAGGTTATATTTTTTTCTTCAGAAGTTCTAAGTTTGGAATGTGCAAATTTACATTGCTTTGCTCCTTTTAATTTTTGTACAATCCCACTTGTACCCTTCCTATTCTCTTTAGCAAAATTCCCATTTTTTCTTGTTTCTCTTACCTCCTTTTTTTGTTCTGTGCCATTTTTTACATGACTGCAATAAAAACAAGCCACAATTTAAGTGGAAATGCTTCTGATGTTGTTAGTATGATCAGGGAAAAAGAATGGCTACAGTTTTATGCCAAAAGTGAAGAAGGCGTAGTGGAAATTTGACATTTTGAGCTAAACCAGAGATGATACTCAAATTCAGTAACTTCCTTACTTGCATTTGCTAAGAAAATTTCACACATGCTCGCAATATGCCACATGCTTGAGTAGTCTATTACAGCAGTTCTTACAGCACTTAGCAGAGTCCCCTGAGATGTGATTTTTTTAAGACTTACTTAAAAAAAACACACACACACAAAGCTGCAAATGTATACTATGCTGAGCTTTTTGGAAGTATTATCTCCTCTCTTTTTTTATTGCCAAAACTAAAAGGTTTAGGGATATAAAGGCCAGATGTCTGCCAGATATATTTTCAGTTGTACAGGAATATAGTCCAGTGTCAATAATGGCATTTCTTTCATCTTCAGTCCTCTTTCTGAAGACTGCTTGAAGAATTTTCACTGTTTAAAAGGCTGGTTATAAATCGTTTTGCTTCAGGTGAAAAGGATTCTTTTAAGCCACAAAAAATTTAAAATTTGGGGCAATGGAAATAAGTTACAGTGCTATAACTTGAAAACTGAGTCCAGAAAGATACTGATCTTGTGCTTCAGAAAATTAAGAATGAAACTATCAAAACGTTTTTACATTCTCCTTTTAAATTTATTTATTTATTTATATTTTCAATTTAAATCCCGTCCTCCCCCGCAGGGCTCAGGGCTGTGAACAGCAGAATAGTAAAACAGTAAAAGTCAATACAATGAGGCAATAAAACAATCAACAGTAACAGCAGCAAATGGCAAAACCTACTCCCTTTCATATACACGGGAGGCTAAGATGGTAATATGGGAATCAAATACAGCAATCAACCCGGCTGGCCTGATGGAAATGCCTGGTGGAATAGCTCTTGTAATATTGGTCTTCAATTATTTGATATAAGAATCTACAAATGATGATATGTGGCTACAATAATGGATTGTTCCAAGTATACTGAAGATTCATTAGTCTTCTATGGTAATGGGTATTGATTGATTGACTGATTGATTTTATAAAAATTTCTACCCTGCCCTCACTAGGGCCACCAAATCGACTACCAATACAATGTAAAATTACATGTTTAAAACCACTAAAATCAACCAACAGAAAATTGTCAGTGTCAAAACAAATTTGGGCCAATTTGAAATCGTGTCACTCAACATAAAGAACAGAAGGCTTGTAGCTTGAGAGTGGAAATTAATTTTAGCCAGTATTAGAATGTTGAAATCCAAGCTTTCGTTTCTTGTCTCTGTTGGCCTAGTGCAGGGGTAGGGAACCTGCGGCTCTCCAGATGTTCAGGAATTACAATTCCCATCAGCCTCTATCAGCATGGCCAATTGGCCATGCTGGTAGGGGCTGATGGGAATTGTAGTTCCTGAACATCTGGAGAGCCGCAGGTTCCCTACCCCTGGCCTAGTGTGTGTGCTGGTTTTTTTCAAGCAGTGGCGTAGCTATAATGGGGACATCCAAGGACAAACGCCCTGGGCACCCCGGTGAGCGCTCCCGGTGAGTCACATGGGGGCAGAAAATTGCCCCCCACACCCGTCCCCCTCCCCCCTGCCTTGATACAAATTGGAATTCCATAAAGTATCTGTGGAACCATTTTTGCCAAATAAATTTTGAGCATGGCTGGAAGATATTTGTTGCCTTTAAAGTGATAAAAATGTTTCAAGGAGACTAGGAGTCTTTTGATGTTTTTGTAGTTTTTATATGGTGAGCGAACCAGCTGTTATTAAAACTAAAGGTTATGCCTAAGTATTTACATTGCCTCACCTGTTCTTAGGAATCCTTTCTGTTCCCCAAAAGTGGGTGTGCCAAGATTTTACAAACACCATGATTTTGGGTTTTCTCATAGTTTATGGTTAGGTGGTTTAGTTTACAATATCAGTGGAAAGCTTGAATGCAACTTGAAGACTAATTCTTCTTGATAATATCGCTGTGACATCTGCATATAGCAAGAATGGAGTAGAGTGAACTTTGCTTGCCTTGAAAACCCTTCAGGGTTGGCATAATGCACTTCAACTGGACAGTTTCTTTTCTTAAGTCAAGTATCGTTTTAAAAAAGAGCACTGATATTGGAAGTGAAGTGTTGTGATATGAAGACTTGTGCGTATTTTTTTCCAGAAATGTAGTCTTGTGTGACCTTTTTTTAACCTACTGATAATTTATATTTATAAAGCGCTACTGTGTCCCCCATCTTTTGTATGCTGCTGAAGTGTGGGGCTGGAAGAATGTCAATCTAACCAAATTGACATTGTCCAAAATTTCTTTTTGAGACATATCTTAGCCCTTCCCTAAGGGATCCTTGTGATATCAATGAGAATGGAAGCTTCCTTGCCCTCAATCAGGTTCTGTGTACATCTGACCATTCTAAAATTTTGGAAATTATGTAAAAATTCCAAAATAAATGTCCTCAGTGTCCAATCTTTCAATCTTCTGTTTCTTAAGTAATATTCTAATGTGTTATTCAATCCCTGACAATTTATTGAATAACTTACCGTATATACTTGTGTATAAGTCGACCCGCATATAAGTCGAGGCATCTAATTTTACCACAAATAACTGGGAAAACTTATTGATGGCTCAAGTGATATAAGAGGTCGAGGGGTGGGAAATGCAGCAGCTACTGAGTAAATTTCAAAAATAAAGAAATAGATACCAATAAAAAATTACATTAATTGAGGCATAGAGTAGGTTAAATGTTTTTTTTGAACATTTATTTCAAAGAAAACAGTGTAAACTAGCTCTGTAGAGTAAGCTGGAAAAGAGGGGTCCCAACAAAAGAACAATATATGGGTATCAACAATAACTTTAAAAGTACAAAAACCTTAGTTTTTTTTTTTGTAAGAAAGGGTTTTAAAACAATGGATCTTACAATAAAAACTGGAATGGAAGGTATGCCTGTTCACTGTGACTCAAAACTACCCTGCTTTTTTTAAAAAGAATAGTTCATTATTTTTTAGTGTACATATTTTTTAAAAATTGCACATGGTAGGTGTCATTTTTAGAAGAAACATTCACACAACCCTGTCAGGGAGGGAATGTTTATATTAGCAGTAAATTCAACATTTCAGAGGTATCTTTAGGAGACCCTTCTGATGAAAGTACCACCCAGGTTTGGTGAAGCATGGTTCAGGGTCCAAAGTTATGGACCCTCAAAAGGGTAGCCCCATCTACTATTGCAGCTTCCATTGCAAACAATGGGGGGATGGGAGTACCCCTTGGGGATCCATAACTTTGGACCCCTGAGTCCAGGCTATCACTGAAACCTGGAGTGGTATCAACAGAAGAGATTATCCTGATGATATCACCCAGGTTTAGGTGAAGTTTGGTTCAAGAGGGTCCAAAGGATTATGGACCTCTTTCAAAAATGTAACCCCATCTCCTATTAGCTCCCATTGGAAACAATGGGGATGGGGACATCCAACAGCACTGAAGTCCATAATTCTGAACCCCTGAACTAAACTTTATAACACTTCTGTTGGTATCATCAGAAGTGTCACCTGATGATAGCCACAGAGGAATTTTGATGCCACTAACCTAAAAAACTGCGCCCCTGGAGTAACCGACAAAGAAGTAAAAACTCTCAAAAATATTTTTTAAAATACACCTACACTCATGTATAAGTCGAGGGGCTTTTTTTCAACACAAAAAATGTGCTGGAAAAAAAACTCTGGATTCTATACATGGAGCATTGCTATATTATGTGACAATTGTCCACTGAAAGACTGGGAGTACAGCTCGGATACTTTGCTCAACAGAACAACAATTTTACAATCCAAATTTTCACCATGGTTTAAACTTTTCCAAAATAAAAGCCCTTATTTACCTAATGTTACTATTCCAAAATGTAGAGTGGCCTTGACCGCCTTGTGCTTCCAAACCATGTCAACAGCAGTATTGACTGGAAGATATAGCAAACTGCCAAAGGAACAATGGCACTATATTTGTGGAGAGTCTGTCATGAAGGATCTTCCACATTATGTTTTATCCTGTCCACTCTATGTGATACCCTGGGCCACATTTCTTGATGGATTACTGAGAGGTTTAAACTGGCAACCTGACCTTGAAAAGATGGTATTTTTGCTATCAGATGATGATTCTTATGTTATAAGATGTCTTTGTGCAGTAAAAACAATGAGGGTCAATGAGATCTCAAAGAAACCAAGTCTATAGAATCTATTAGTGTGGATATTTTAGTTAATTTGTAATCTCTCTTTTTCACATTGTGTGAACTGCTCATTTGTTTTAATTTTAATGTCTTATTCTTACTGCACTTATTTTGTAACGGCTTTTGGCTATGCACAAGTCATATTTGACTAGCTATTAACTGTATACTCAGGATCTGTTGTCCCTTTGATACGTATGTCTTTGATTCAGATTTTTAGAACTACACTCCCCATTTCTATAGTTTAGAAATTGTATATTAAAAATCCACAGCAAAGTATCCTATTAAAATTCAAGTTGTATGTTTAAATCTATAAAATATGCACATGCAGTTGTGAGATTTTCAGAAATGTGCACAATTCCCTCAGTGCTTTCCTTTCCAGAAGAATGAATGTTGTTGTTATTTCTTGGATTATGCCTTCATGTAGCTAAGCATGGTTATATGGTTCTAGGGTGATTAAGCTGTGCCAAGTGGACAGTTTGAAGGCATCAGTATCTTCGGTTTTACTGTATGTCAAAAACTTTGGTTGGGTGCAGTTTTAAAGATGTTTAGCAGGCGTCCTTGTGTTCTTAGGTATAATTTGGGAAGTGTTCATTGTCAGCATGCTTCAGTGCTGATATAGAGAGACCTCTAGAGGTGAAAGCTATGGTCTGCAGCTTTTCATTTATTTGGCATTTTCATGAAGATGATTTATGGTGTCCATAACTTTTGTTTCGGTTCATTCACAGCCTTCAAAATATCTGCCAAAATACATTTATTCCTTCTTTTTGAAGCCCTTCTGAAAATTACTAATCTTCAACATAAATGCTTTCAAGAACGTTCTAGAATTTTATTTAAAGCCATAATAGATAAATTCTGTCTTTTTTGGTTTGGTGTTCATGAGTTTTTCTTTTAAAAAAAATAACCTCATGGCAAGAATAAAGGGGAGGAAATCTGATTAGTCTCCAAGAGCTGTGTTTCATCTTCTAATGAATGCACATGCACACACCAGTGGTGCTAAGCACATGTGATTTATTGTGCACCTTGCAAATTGTAGTTCCCATCACTATTCCATTTTTGCTAAAAAGCACACATTTGACCACAAGAAAAGCATGGGAGACGAGGTAACAAAAAACAATGAAAATGTGCAATCCATGTCAGACAAATAATGACTGTATTGATCATCTTTGAATTGAAGGTAACCATTACAGTACAGTGGAACCTCGGTTATTGTTGACATCTGTTTTCGTCAGTTTCGGGTTTCTCCGATTCTTTGGGTGAAAATGTTGTTTCAGTTTTCATTGGTTGGCTCGGTTATCGCCGGTTTTTAGATCATGCTGCAGCGCTGCTTGTACTGCTAAATCCAACGAAACCATCAGCAACTCATTCTTGCCAATGTAGCTTAGCTACATTGCTTGCCAATGGGAGCCTCAGTTTTCATTGGTTTCGATTTTCGCTGAGGTAATCCAGATGGATTACCAACGAAAACTGAGGTTCCACTGTATTCTAATTTTCTAAGCAAAAGGGAGAATGAGCTTGGCCAATAAACACCAAGTGACTACTTAGCCAAGTGATCTGCAGTGCAATTTAGTGTTTCAACTACAGTAAGAGGTTAGCATTTTAAAAAAGAATCTGGGCATGCATTTATGGAGCTGCTGGTACATGCCCATGTGCAGAATCATATTTTACATAGGCTGTAGAAATCTGGGAAATGAAGACTAGTTTGTAATGGATACATATATTTTAAGTAGGACAAATTTGTATTCCAGCCTGTGCTGGAGAGATTTTTTTTAAAAAAATTCAAATTGATTTTAGTAGTTCGACCTATACAAATCTGTATTTTTGTCTGTTAATTAATATTATTAATGGAAGCAACATATTATAAATTTCTTATTGTTAGGAATCATAAAAACCAACTTCAAATAGATTAGTTCAAAGCATGTTGAGAAAATGCCAGTTATTTAGCCAAATTCATAAAAAAATAAGATATCAATTGAAACAAATGGCTACAGCTATGTTTCTGTCTACTTGCATCACCAGTGACTTAGTAGTTGCTTTTCTTTAATGCTGAAAGAGTTATGGTGTGAGGGGCGAGGAGGCTAAGGCTCTTGCAGGCATATACTGGATAACTCTCTGTCTTCTATTTTACTAATTAAGCCAGTACAAATACAACCTTCCCTGTTCAAGGTATAATTTTAACTTGTAGAAATCTCTGTTATCTCTGCAGAGGAATCGGTTGAAAAAATAAGTACTGATGCCACTCCGATGTTGGACTTAATTGACCCTGGCTTAGGCAACAATTTGATAAATAAGTCTCAGGAAAAAATTGAGACAGAAAAGAGTCCGATTTCCAAAGAAATATGGATAGACTATGAAGATTTCTATACTTGTTTTCAGTAAGAAGCATTATTTTGTTGTCCAATTTACAGTATTGTTGTATTACCATCATTAATTCTTGGCTGCAGCCAGTCATTAGCAGAAGATTCACAGATGTTTTTGTCTGTACATTCAGCAGCCCCCACCAAACCCCATAAGAATGTACTTTTTTGAGCTGAGGGCTGAGGTCCCATGGAGGCAAAAAGCCATGTAGGTGGGAGCAGGCAGAGAGGACGTGGAAGGGTGCAAAATTGCCTTTCTACAAGCCCAGTTTCTGGCGTTGGAAGAGGGAAGTGGAGCAGTTTTGCAGCTTTCCACCTTCTCACTGCATTCAGTCCCTAACCCATGTAGCTTTTTGTCCATGCAGGTCCTGCAGCTCCAAGAATCAATCTGTTTTTTACCACATAACTCCTTGATTGTCTAAAGTATTTCATTGTGCCTCTTGTTGCCAATCATACCCAACATGCCTGACTGACAATGTACATTCTTCTGTCTCTGCCCCTGCATAAAAAAAGCCTGTTTACTCTTTCATATGGGAAAAAACCTTCATCTGGCAACCAATCATAAGGAGGGGGAAACAATCAGAATATTTAAAAGATGTTCTCTTTCTGTTCTCAGGGATAGAGAAAGGATGTTCTCAGTTAAATAGTTACAAAGTTTGATTTGTTTAATCTGCCAATGCTGAATAACTGTTCAAGAGGCAGAGTGACTATCTGAACACACATTTTTGTAATTAAACAAAATGTGGCATGAGAGAGAAATTTGTTCATAAATTTAATGCTTACATAAGAACATTTTTTCTTTTATTTTCCATCTAGGAATTTATATGTTTTCCATAAACCCAATACTTAT
Source organism: Sphaerodactylus townsendi (assembly GCF_021028975.2). Lineage (NCBI taxonomy): Eukaryota > Metazoa > Chordata > Lepidosauria > Squamata > Sphaerodactylidae > Sphaerodactylus > Sphaerodactylus townsendi. The sequence continues at coordinate 102,181,919 of NC_059425.1, forward strand.
GCATACAGCTATCAGAAATCAGATTTTAGGGTAAGTGTATCAATTACATGATTTATTTATCTCTATTTAAGCGACAAGGTATACCATAATTTTGAATATATGCTTTAAATGTATTGTGTTAATCAATAAAACACCACTTACAACAACAGGCCAGTATAAGAAAGATTCATATTTTTAAAAACCTTGTTAATTGACATTAAAGACCTCTGCCAACAGATAAAAGGTAAGTTAGGGTGTGTAACAGACTTCCCTCTGTGATACACCTCTGAAGATGCTCGCCACAGATGCAGGTGAAACGTTAGGAACAAGATCCACCAGACCATGGCCACACAGCCCAGAAAACCCACCACAACCAGAAGCTGTATCATTTGGGACTCTTTAGTTTGGAGAGGAGACGTCTGAGGGGGGATACGATTGAAGTCTTTAAAATTATGCACGGGGTAGAAAATGTCGACATAGAGAATTTTTTTCTCTTTCTCACTATACTAGAACCAGGGGGCATACATTGAAACTGCTGGGGGGATGAATTAGGACTAATAAAAGGAAACATTTCTTTACGCAACGCATGATTGGTGTTTGGAGTATGCTGCCACAGGAGGTGGTGATGGCCACTAACCTGGATAGCTTTAAAAGGGGCTTGGACTGATTTCCACCTTCCACCTGATTAATGGAGAAGTTGATCTATGGCTACCAATCTTGATCCTCCTTGATCTGAGGTTGCAAATGCCTTGGCAGGCCAGGTGCTCGGGAGCAGCAGCAGCAGAAGGTCATTACTTTCACATCTGCATGTGAGCTCCCAAAGGCACCTGGTGGGCCACTGCGAGTCGCAGAGTACTAGATGGACTCTGGTCTGATCCAGCAGGCTCTTTCTTATGTTCTTATGCCTTCCGTTGATTTTTAAAATACCACCTGATGGAAAACCTGAAGAATGAAAAAAGCTTGCACAATATTTAGTATTATTTTGGTTAGTCCTGATAAACATATTACATGGAGGGGTGGTGTGTGTGTGTGTAATGTAATATTGTAGTTTAGTTGCCAACTGAGTAGATCATTATTTATCAAAATGGATCTAATCTTCCTCTTCCAGCCCAAGAGCCTTTCTCCAGCTTAAGTGGTTCTTTCTCCAACGGAAGAGCCACTTAATTTGGAGGAGAGCTATTTAGATTGGAGAAAGGCTTTAAACCTTAACCAAAAGAAAAGATGGGGTAAAATATTTTCATAAATATATTGTCGAAGGCTTTCAATGACCCGGAACCACTTGAAGTAGCTGTGTGAGTTTCACAGACTGTCGATCAACCGTGCTTTCTAGCAACATTCTCTCTGGCGATTTTATAGCCTACATCTGTGGCTGGCATCTTCAGAGGATCTGAAGATCCTCTGAAGATCTGAGGATCTGAAGATCCTTCTGAAGTGACGCCAGCCACAGATGCAGGCTAAACGTCCAGGAGAGAATGCTGTCTCTAAGCTGGCTCATACAGCCCGGAAACCACACAGCACCCATTTTCATAAATACATTTTGCATATTGAAGTTGTAAGTTAGGGGTAGGATCCACCCCAGTGAATCTAAAGTAATTTATACCAAAATGTAATATCAGATTCTGTAATAAAGAATGCAATCTACTTGTCCTCTTCTGTAATTGGATCAGGCAGAAGGAGTTTCCACTTTTGTCACTGCAGTATGCATGGACAGAGCAACAGCTCATAAATGTCAATGTCTTTCCAATAAGGCAGTCTGTCTTTGCATGGGGTTTGGAGTTCCTGTGGAATTCTGGACTGAGTAACATGTAATCAGTTTTATGTACCATATTATGTTTGATGTGAGAACCAGTATGGTGTCATAGTTAGAATGTTGGACTAGAACCAGGAAGATCTGGATTCAAATCACTGCTTGACATGATCTTACCTTAACCTACCTCATTGAATTGTCATGATAAAATCAGCGAAGGGACAACCATATGCACCTCCCTACTTGGGAGAGTAGGATAAAAATGTGTTCCAAATAAATATATACATACATTTATCTTGCCAGAAAATAAGTTGTAGTGTTTTAAGTGGATAAAAAAATAGTTCTCTAAGTGAACATCATAATAGTACTGCTGAGCCAATTTGATTTCAAGGCTTGTGTTGCATTTAATAACTTCCTTGTAATTACTTAACATTAAGTTGCTGAACTCTCAAAGCAATTATGTTATTGTGTTGCTGGTTTCCCAAATTAAAGCTAGTAACTTAGGAAAGCATACATATGTCTCATAAGAGAGCAGCATGGTCAATGGATTTAAAATAAAGTGAATTGCTGAAGGAAGTGCAAAAGAGAGCACTTTGAATGAAGGCCATGGAACATTTCATTGCTCATTGTGTATTTTTTATTACAGAGTTTAGTACATAACTCAAATATTAGTTACTTCAATTTCACAGAGAAATTAAACATGGATCCCTTTTCTTCTTATAGATGGTAGAAGATCGTGTCTCCTATTACTTGTGTGTGGACAGTCTGAAGCCTATCGACATCCTAGTTTGTTTTTCTGCATTAGTACACTGGGGAGATTCAGGAGGTAAGCTGAGTACTAAGCAGAGAGTAAATATTAATACTGATTTCCTGGATTCCCTCAGGGGATACTCAAAGACAATGGTAGCCAATTACAGCTGTAGTATTATTTGTTTGTCTTCTCTGTGTTATTCTATCCATTTTGTCAAGTGTTGTTGGAAATCCTGTTGGTCTTTCTTGCTCTTTTAATCATAATATTTTTGTAGAAATTTTTACATGTTACTTTGCCTACTACTCAATCAAAAGTGGCTTCCAAGTGGAGGTTTTGCTGTGGATTCCCCTAAAAATGGGAGTGGGGGTGTTTCCAAATGCCATCATCATAAGAAGAGCCCTGTTGAACCAGATTAGTGGTCCACCTTGTCCAGTATCCTGTCGCACATCGTTTCAGTTCTGGCTTCTTATTCTGGAGGGCCAACAGCAAGAAATAGAGCCTTTCCCTGATGTTGCCTCGTGGCATTCCTATTCAAAGATTTATTGCTTTGAACATGAAGGTAATGTGGTCCACCTTCAGGGTTTTTCCCAAGATTCAATGCTGTGTTTCTGGGGGAGAAAAACCAATGAAATGAAGGGAACTGTGTTTCTGAAAATATCATACTCAAAGCAGGTTTGGGATCCATGTGAATGTCAAGATTTCCACACCTTCCCACCCACTTCCCATATAATTTCTTGTACCTTTCTCCCTCTCACCCATAATTGTTCCCCATTTTTTAAAAAAATCCATAGTAGGGATATCATTATACTGTCATTGTCCTGTAGCAATATACCTACTATAAGGTTGTTGTTTTTTGGCAAAAAGTACTCTCGTGATGGGGGACAGGGAATGGCAGGCACAAGGTGAAAGCATGGAGAATTTTCTGTATGAATGCTCTATTAGTGCTGCTTTGAATATCTTGGTATTTACAGTGACAACAAGAGCACAGTAAGGCTTTGCACTTTGGGTGGGTAAACCTAAAACAAGTTCCAAACTCTGCACAAATTTTCTTTCTGAACCTTTTGCTAGTTCCCAATCTCCAAAAGTTGATTATTCCTCATGCACTAAAACTGCATACATAAAAACAGTATGTGTGTAGGCTCTGTCTGTCCAATATTGTCTTGGGCCTGCTTGCTGACGCCTTCTTAGATGAGGAAGAGATGGAGGAAGCCACCCTCAGCCCTCGGATGCTGCAGTCTCTACCTGCTGGACAAGGTAGAGACTCCATCAGGTGCAGAGGGGGAATCTCAGGCCAAAGTCAGTGTACCACACCCTCAGTCCCACAGCTAAAGCTGAGTTAAAAATGCTGCAGCCAACATCCTCACTCCGAGTCATCAGAGCCCTTGGAACTCCAGAGAACGTGGGCCTGGAGGGAGGCACATCGTATCATGTGGTTGGCAGTTTCTCCAGCATCGGTCAACCTCTGCCTGTGAACTGGGGTCACCACAGAATCATGGTTGACGGGCACATAGGCTGCTCAGCCATTAATGAGTTGCACCTGTCTCTGGGTGACTCAGCTGATTGTTGAATTGCACCTGTTCTTGAATGACTCAGAAGGGTTTTCTGTTCAGAGCTGCCAGAAAAGCATGAAGCAGTATGGAAGGAACTTATCTACAACACTTGGATGCCTGCTGTGGGTTTTGCTTTGTTTTTTGCCTAATTCTAGACCTCAATGTGTTTGATCTTTTGGACTTTGACCTGGCTTGGGCTTTTCAATTTGCCCTTCTGGTTTGATGCATGGACTTCTAAGAGACTGTGTTTTGACCCTGGACTGTGTTGTGGGCTATGCCTGAATACAGACAAATATCTTGTTTTTCAAAAATGCAGGAAGCAGACTAAACCCTACTTACAAAGAATAATCAACCTATAATCAGCCCCTTCATATCTGGCTGTGCTGGGTGTCTTCACAACTACTGCCTTCCTGACATACTCCAGCCTTATTTTGCTGGATCACAAGATTAAAACGTTGAGGTTGACAGGCAAAATGAATGGGGTGTAATACAAGTGTGGTTGGAAAGCAGATGGAGTATGGGCATCCAACTGAACACCAACTGCTAGACTAAGAAGTGGTGAATCTGGATGGATTGCACTCCCCTCTCCCCCTCCTTTTTTGGAACTATTTGTTTAATGTCTTATTCCCCTTCCTCTCCCCGCTTTTCCTCATGAGTTAATTTTCCTCCCCCTCTTTTCTTCTGTACCTTCTCCTGAGCTTCCACCCACACACGTTTTCTTGCAACGTACAGCAAGTGGCTCCTTCTGAAGCTCATCTCCCCACTACATGTGCAAGTCACTGGTTGAGAGCGATTGCACATGGACCATGAGTGTGTTAGCAGGATAGTCCAAACATCCTTTGTGCCTTGTTTTGCGCAAAGAATCAAACAGCTTAATAAAACGGCTAGAGGAGGGGTGGGGTGAGAGAGAGCATTTCCACCTGTTATGGGCAGCGTCCAGAGAAGCCTAGGATTGGAGGAGGCTGGTCAAGGGGGGAGCATTAAATTCTACAGTTAGATTGGAGTCCAGGAGTACCTTAGAGACCATTAAAAGATTCATCTAATGTGTTTAGATAGTTTCAGAGGATAGCTGCCTGGTCTGCAGTAGGAAAACTAGAATCAAGTCCAATAGTAGCACCTTATCCAAATTCCATGTCATGAGAACTCTACTGGGTTCAAAGTTTTGCTGACAGGGGAGATGTGCAATTTCAGGGCTTGCCCTAGATGCCATTTTCTGAACAAAAAGGCATTTAGAAATACTGCCCCTTATATATATATATATATTTAAATTCATCAATAAAGTTAATATAACAGATATGAAAAGAAATGCTTGGTACGCTGTGAATGTTATGCCTTTTGTCCATAGGGTTTCCCATTCTTGAGAAAATATTTCTTCCTCAAAGTTTGGTATCTATCTGACCATATGTGTTTTCAATTGTTCTGTTTCTGTGTCAAATAGAAGTAAATGCTTATAGATTTGCTGTAATAAATGTTCTTTTTGCTGTGTGATCATCTTTTTGAATTCCCCTTATTATATATTTTGCTGACTTAATTTACTTTCTTAATCTTGAGGCTAGTTGAAAATACATTAGTCATTGTGTTTTTTACCTTTGTCCCTCCCTTCCATAGTCACATACCTTCATTTTTCAGCATGTTTTAAAGAAGTTTAGTATGGTACCTGGTGTATATAATAGCCAAATGGATAATGTAAGTGGTTGCTGCAAACATTTTAAAAGATCTGGGCAGCCAATCAGATCTTCAATAGCTCATCCAAAGCTGTGCTGGGCAAATGCCCCATCTAGCCCCACACAGTTCTCTGGCACCATGAATAGTATCAGCAGGTACCATGGCACCCATAGGCACTCCTTTGGGGACCCCTGGCCTACATTATTCAAAGACTAATAGTTATTTTTCTTGATATTTAGAAGCAGCAAAATACAGGTTGTGCATCAATGAAGATAAACAAGTGAGGACCTGCAACAAAATGTAGGGTCCAGTCAGGCTGGAACTGCAGCGTGGTTCTGCTATAACTTGCCTGTTGGGCATGGGATAACCTTGTTATTCTGCTGCAGTCAAAACAATGGTCTTGTGGAACCACAAATTCATTGTGGCATAAGCTTTTGTGAGTCTTAAGTCTATATTATGTATGATTAAAATATCATTGTAAACTTTCTTATCTGTACACTTTTTTATCTTAACAGCCGCACAAAAAGATTACCATATTATACCCCAGGGCTTTCTCTTGGTTGAAAAATTCTCATGGAAGAATCTGGCTCCGGGAAAATTAATCCTAAAGATCCATACATATGCCACCAAAGCTGCTATGATAAATCTCCCTCCTGGGTATGTGCCAGTCTGCTATACCTTTCCAGCATAGTCATTACGAAATAGTAATTGCAATCCTGGTAATGTTTCAAAGTGCTCAGTGCACTTCATACATATTATCCTACCAATTTTTACAAACACCCCTTAAGGTAGGGATTATGCATATTGCAGATTCGGCTGCAGGGAGCTGGGGATGATCAGTGGTGGTTTATCTTAAGCTGCTTTGTAATATCATGGCAGAACTGAGATTTGAATCAGGACATTCCCAATTCAAAGGTTCAGTTAACTGTACTGGACTTCCTTGCTACCGTTGTAATATTGACAGCAACTCAACGAGGCAGGCAAGAATTGTTAATCTATATTACACAATAGGGGATGAAACTGAAGGAATAGTGGCTGGATTCTGGCAATCGAGTACTTGGCTGAGATAAAATTTGAATAACAGAATTCCCAATTCATGGTCTTATTCAGTATATAACACTTAAGTATCACATGTACACAGTGTTAAATGTTTACTCCATACAATTTGTCAATAAATAGATGAAATGCAAATTTTATCTAGCAATACTTCAAATTATGCGTCTTTCTGTGAATTGGAGCCTTATGAACTGTGAATGGAATGAGTTTGTGAAGGGATTTTTGCAGTTTCTGAGAGGTTGAGGCATTGTCATAAAAGGGTAACTGGCAGAACTGAGATTTCTATCTCATGTGCCCTTCTAGTTAAACATGGTTCATGCAGGGGAGGAAAAGACAATTTCTGTTGGCTCTGGCTGTAACACCATGGAACATAACATTTGTTGTTCCCAACATTTCCTCAACCTACAAGAATGGCTTTTTTTAGGAAATGTGTGGATTGCAACAGGAAGCAGAAGATGCAGAAGCAGTGTTACCAGAGGAGGGGATGTCTCAGTCAGCTGTATAAGATCCAGGGCGAGGTTCTGTTTTCCCTTCCTGTTTCAGGTAGTGAAATCTAGGCATGGCTAGAGGCATAAGCCAAAGGGCAAGAGCCAAGCTGTCTTGGTTTTGGGCTCTTTACTTGTGACTTGTCACATGTGGCTCTGAACAAGCTGCCCCATGGATGAAGGACAGACCAGAATGTATTTTATTGTGCACATCTTTTGTCTGTTTATTTAAACTGTTCTTTGTAAGCCACCTTGGTGCCCTATTGAGAATGAAAGCTAGGAAAAAATTTCTATGAACCCATTTCCTTTTTTAGATTTTGCACAAAGTCTGCAGTATCCTATGATCAGCCAAATAGTTTTTCTTTTTGTATTGTTGAAGGCGTTCCACGTGTGCCAGAATCACTAGGGTATTGTGTGGTTTCCGGGCTGTATGGCCATGTTCTAGCAGCATTATTTCCTGATGTTTCAGATCCTCTGAAGATGCCAGCCACAGAAGCAAGCGAAACGTCAGGAGAGAATGCTGCTAGAGCGATAACCATACAACCCGGCTCACACAGCACCCCAACCCTAACTTTTGTTCTACCCGATAAATTTTTTGACACCCAAGCAGTCAGAAAATGAGTTTCACTTAAGATTGTTTAGAATCACAGTTACAATTAAGTTAGCTAGTCCTATTTTACTTTAGTTTTTTTTTAAAATGTAGAAATACATGTGTTACTCTTCACTGCAAGCTCTCCCATAGGGCACCATATCCATCTGTGCAGTATGGTACCATGTGTGTTTGGTGAAGAGGATGTTGTTCTGCCAAATCTTGACAAGGTATTTGTTACCATAGCAACTGGAGCTATATTCATTGATCAGTATTGACTTTAGAGAGCTCTAACATTTTTCCTCTCAGTGTTTCTTTTGGAAAAATGCAGCAAAGCTCTCATGCTTCAGTATTCTTCTAGACTCCATTTTACATTCAGTAGAAGACACAGCATATGTTTTGTAATTGTTACATATTCAGTTTACACAGGCACAGCATATATACACTAGTTTTTATACAGTTCATGTGAGACAAGACAAATAATCCAATTGGAATTGATTCCCCCACCCCCAATTATTGTGGGTTGTTGTACTGTTGCCAAAAGTCCACAGGCATAGCTGCAGCTGGCACATGTAGTTATTGTAATTAAAACAAGGGCAAGACTGCAAAGGGCTGCATTTGGCAGGACCAAGGAGGTGTTGACCTTTTCTTCAATGCAGACAACCCACACCAATGAACAGTGTTTTATTTTCATCATTTGTTTTCCTGGGTATGATTCTGGGTGATCATTTTTATATATAAGTTTTCAACTGGGCTAAATATTTTGGTTGAAGTTGTAGTTAAATTATGAAAATTTCTTGGGAAGGAGGGGAGTGCAACCAGATAACACTGATTTTTCCCTCAGGCTCATTCAGCACATGCAGAATAATGTACTTTCAAACTGCTTTCAGTGCTCTTTGAAGCTGTGCGGAATAGCAAAATCCACTTGCAAACAATTGTGAAAGTGGTTTGAAAACGCATTATTTTGCGTGTGCGGAAGGGGCCTCTGTCTTTCCTGGGTACCGATCAGTTGGTAACCAACGTGAGGATGAGGACAAATGTGATAATCCATTCTTGGAAGATTTGTATTTAAGATATAGCTGTATTATTAGAATACTTGTAGATCTTAAACAGTTCTTGTTGTTAATGCATTTTGTCCTCAGGAGAGCTACTGGTTTATAGAGCAAGCCACATCTATCATGAAAGCCATTGGAAGTGTGTTGAATAATTTTGGAAACTGGCCAGATCTTTCCAGAGCTATGAGAGGACTGGAATTAACACACTGCCCTCCTGGCCTCTGTGGTACAGGAATAGCTAGAGAACACTTCAAGGTAAAAAAACACACAAGTGCCTAATTTTTCTGTTAAAACATGGAAAGTGTCCTTATTCTTCCTGTAAATGATTGTGTTTTTAATGTCGTTCATTAGTTGAAATCTCCTGATTATTTAATTGCACTGTTTCTCATTCAACGGACCCTGCATTAGTGGATGATACTTTAGGAAGAAGACGTTTGTTTCTCATTTAATAAGAATAACTGTTCTTCATCTTGTGTTTACCGCTGACAAGATACAGGCCCATGTGTATATATTTTATTTTAAAATGATGAGTATTCGCTCCAGCAATATTTATTCACAACAATTTGCTGATTTTATTTCTCTTCTACATTTCAGGTTTTCAATAATGCTTTTTGGCATCTGATAAAACAAGCATTGGGAAATGTTCCTCCAAACTATGAATTTGCTTACAAATGTTTTACTTTGGATTTTAAACACAGTGAGATGCCTGTTGATGATACTGGATCCTCAGGTAGTTTATGAAAAAAACTGTAATGTAATGTAGGTTAATTTAGAGTAAAGGTAAAACTCAGGTGAATGTTAACACACCCAGCCATTCCTAATACACATACCATACATACAGATGAGGCAGGTATCAACATACCTATTTCCAAACCATGGCATAGAGTATATGATTGATAAAGCTGCAAAAAGCTGCTGGGGCAGACTCTGTTGGAGGGTTTTCTAATAACCTGAAGAACATTCCAGATTGCAGAAAAATCTTTAAAAACAAAACAAATCCCCTCCCCCCCAATAATAGATACAATTGTAGCCTTAAGAAAAGAATGGGGTTTGCTAGACAACTACAAGAATATTTCCAAGCCTTTGTTCTGTAAAGCAACACCATGATGGGGCTTGGGTGGGGGGGAGTAGCAGTGGACTAGGAGGCCATGATAGCCATGAAAATGGTCCTGTTCCCCCATTCCACTGCCATGTCCCCTGAAGGAGGAAGACTTGCTGGGGACATACTCAATGGTGACTACCAGAAGCTTATCACTCACACGATGTGGTCTGATCCAAGTGGCCACTATGCCACAGGGCCCTGCCATGATCTGTATGTGCAGAATGTTTAAGATAAGCATCTATGGGTATTCCTTGTGGTCTTGGCATGTATTCTGAAGTTATATCTTCTTATATTTTGGAGCAAATTAGATTTTACATTTTTGACTAAAAATTTTTTTATCTAAAGTATGTATAAAGTGCTCAAAAACACCATTTCTTTCTGTATTCCTTAGTGTCCAATTGTTCCAACACCAGTACATTTGTGTGAGCACTGTGCAAGACTAGAGAAATGTTTGAGTTATCTATCTATCTATTTGTCTATCTATTTGTCTATCTATCTATCTATCTATCTATCTATCTATCTATCTATCTATCTATCTATCTATCTATCTATCTATCTATCTATCT
>NC_059425.1:102192550-102217537 GCF_021028975.2 Sphaerodactylus townsendi
ACCCAGGTTTGGTGAAATTTAGTTCAGGGTGTCCAAAGTTATGGACCCTCAAATGAGTAGCCCCCATCTTCTATTAGCTCCCATTGGAAACAATGGAGGATGGGGGTACCCCCTTTGGGAGTCCATAACTTTGGACCCCCTGAACCAAACCTCACCAAACCTGGGTAGTATCATCAGGAGAGTCCACCAAACAATCCCTGAAAGTTTGGTGCTGCTAGCCCAAACAATGCGCCCCCTGCAGGCCAAAAACCGAAAAACACTAAAAATGTTTTAAAAACCCACAAACGGGTGGGCGGAGCTTCGGACATGAATGGGGGGGTTCAAACCCGAGAACCCCCCCTTACCTACGTGCTTGTTTCAAACAGTTTTATAGCTGGATCTACAAGACAACCACCTTTTGAGTAATAGAATCTCATAATTGCCCCTATTATTTTTATAGCTGAGATTCTTAAAGTTCCTAAGTGTACTTTCCAATTTAAGGTCTCACTAAAGTTAATTCCTAGATATTTAAATGAGCTGCATTGCTCTATAGGAATTCCTTGTATCGTCCAGGAGTGTTTTTTCGGTTTTTTCCTAAATACCATAGCCTTTGTTTTGATATAATTGATGCAGAGTGCTTCCTCCTTGCAGTATTCACCCAAACTATTGAGCAGTCTTTTTAATCCCAATCGGGTTTGAGAAATTAGGACCATGTCATCTGCGTACAATAGGATGGAAATTTTCTGTTGGTTAATAGAAGGGGCTATGTATTCTGGTCCTGATAACCTTTGTACAATATCGTTTATATAGAGATTAAAAAGCTTTACACCTCGTTTAATTGATATTTTTTGTTAGGGAGCCCATCATACCAACTCTAATCCTAGCCTGGGTGTCTGTATGTAATTCACAAAAAAGGAATAACAAACGTTGATCGATTTTTAATTTCTCTAGTTTTGACCAGAGTCTGTTTCTGTCAATTGAATTGAAAGCCATGGCCAGATCTACAAAAGCCACATATAAGGCTCTGGTAGGGCTTTCTATTCCTGAAAATGCCAGATTGTAAAGGCTTTGACAGTGGTCAATGGTAGATTGTCCTCTTTTAAAACCTGCTTGATGTGGATATATTAGATGGTTGTCTATAACCCAATCTTCTAATTTTTGATATAAAAATTTGCCGTAGATTTTTGAGGCCGTATTTAATAAGCTTACTGGTCGATAGTTCTTTGGATTGGTTTTGTCACCTTTTTTGTGGATTGGAATAACTATACTTAATTTCCAGCCTTTGGGGAAGATACCAAATTTGTTAATATGAGTAAATACCTTGGCTAACACTGGAGACCACCAACTGGAAAAAAATTTAAATAAGTCAGGTGGAATTAAATCCTCACCTGGTGATTTGCCAGATGCCAAAGATTAAGTTCTTAATTGTTTTCTCTGAGACTGGAGGCCAGTCTGGTAAAGCCGAAATTTTTACATTACATAATGGACTTATGTCTTCTGAAGAACTGAATGTTGACTGTGTTATACCAAAAATTCTGGAGTAATGTGCATACCATGTATTTCCTGATATTTGGGCTTCAAACTGATTGGCTGTTCTATTTGTTCCTAAGGAAACTAATGCCCAAAATTGGGACTCAGTTTTTCCTCTAACGGCCTCATCTAATTTCTCCCAAAGTTGTTTGGCATGTTCTTCTTTCTTCCTATTAAGCAAATCCCTATATTGTATTTTGAGTTGTTTTACTTGAGTTAGCTTAGTTTCCTCTTTGCTATATCTTGCTTGCCTCATTTGTTTTAGCAGATTTTTTTAAAAGGATTTGCATTCTCGATCATATCAGTCATGATTTGAATGAATCACTGGAAATGGACATTTGTTATTGCTCAATATAGGTTTAAGTTGGTTTGTTATCTCCTCATATTGCTCTAAAATGTCATTTCCACATTTCAGTATAGCCGCGTGACAGTTTGTCAATTCATCAGTTGACAAAATTTGAGCTACCTTGTTTTGCAAATGGTCTGACCATTTCAATCTCCTCTGCCCTGGAAATAGCCCTTCAGCCATCTCTGGGACTGGTGGAAGTATTACACTTGTATCACATTTGAGAACTAGCCTGAGGGGGGCAGTGATCACTTAGATACGTGTCCCCTACTTCAAAGAATACCACTTTTACTACTAAAGATGGCGAGACTGCAATGTAATCAATTACACTGGCACAACCTGTCGTTATATAAGTGAATGTGCCTCCAGATTTGTCGTATATGGTTCCATGTAAAACATAAAGATTGTATTTGGACAGTACCTGATTCACACATTGGGAAATGTTGATTGATATAATTTTAGACTGCATCATTTTATGTGCCTTTATGCCCTGGCTTGCTTTTGTTGGCCTTTTTTATTATTTGTATAGATAGTTTTATTGATTTGTTTTTGTCAGTATAATTTATCTTTACTGTATATTTGCTTCATTTATTTTTGTTTATTGTGGCAAACTGCTTTTAACAGGTCGGGGGAGGCAGTGTACAAAAGTTCAAAATAAATAAATGGGGTTTTTTTTGTGCAAACCTGACATCAGTGATACACTCTCTCTCACCAGTTCTTCTCTCTCTCATTCTGTTCTTCTTTTCAGATATTGCAGAGATAAATGCTTCCCAGTGGCAAAACAGAATTCCTACACCTGAAGAAGAAGCTGCTGTGCTTAAAATACAGGCTGCTTGGAGAGGAACTTATGTGAGGCAGATAATTAATGGCAGAAGACCAGGTCAGGATTTCTTACAATGCAGGGAAAAGAAAGACCCACAATTTGAGCTTAGCTTAAATGAGACTGCAAACATATAACTTCCTTTATGCAGAATTTGTACATCTTACATGGGGTTATTGCAAAGTTTTCTGGATGTCTGTGGTATGAACATACAGTTACAATTTGTAAAGTGAAGCTTTTTTGTGTGAGGATCAAACTAATTGATATATCAGACATCCATGATCTGCATTAAAAAAAAACAAATTAATGCCACCTGTAAGAGGGGACTGAATTAGCTTGGGACTACAAAACCCCCTGAGAGTTTACCAGTGATCAAGCCAGCTGTGACATATCCCCCTGGTGGACATTATCATGATGCTTCCAAAGGAAGGAAGTGCACTGATAGGTATGCCTGGACAAAGGTTCTGGGATTTTAAAATCAAACCTAGCTCTTTGAATTGTTTATAGCATGCCTGAGGCTGTCACTTCAGACTCTAGAGTGCTAATATGATGTGAATGTGCTGTATCTACAGTGTGGTACAGCTCATACATGCTTGATTCTTCCTTAAAATTCGATGGTATGCCATAAAACAGTGTCATTATTTTAGACAAGTCTGACAGCTGACTCAGTCAGTTAGAACCTATTCAAACATTCCTTGTACAGTGTATTTACTAGCACTTGCTCATTCACTGTCTGTGTACTTCAAAATATAGTCTACTAGAACATAGATGGTGACAGGCTGTATGTAACAAAGGCCAAACCTGGTGACATTTATTTATTTAATTCATTTGTATCCCAGCCTTTCTCCCCAGTGGGGAGCCAGAGCATCTTACACCATTCTTTTCCATTTTATCCTCACAACAACCCTATGAGGTAGGTTATGCTGAGAGTATGTGGACTGGGCCTAGGTCACCCAGCAAATTTCCATGACACAAGTGGGGAGTCAAACAAGTGACACAACTGGGGATTACCCCAGATACTGGTCCAACACCCTTAATCCTGACCAACACCATACTGGCTATTCATGCAGGGAGAACTGCGGTCCAATCTGCTTGCAAACTTTCTTTAAAGAAAAGAATATGGTACAGAAAAAGGATTAACCGCTGCCTGTCCTAGAGTTTGGCCCCAATCTGAATCTGCTTTCATTCAACTCCTTTAAACTTTTACACTTACAAGGAAAAGTTATTGCAGATTTCTTTACAGCTGATCTAGTTTGCTGTGTTATTACATACAACATGCTTTCAGACTACATTTCACATTTGATAAATATCCAATTAACAAATTATTCAGAACATTGTAAGTCACAATACTTTTTTCTTGGAGGTAGTTACTAATTCTAAACTTTTTAAAATTTTCAGGTACCAAGGAGAATATTAAAGTCAGAGAAACACTTCAAAAGTTGTGGGCTCTAATCGAGCCAAATTTTGAACAGTATTCATTGACATTTTTGAGGTGATATACTTTGGCTTTTGCATTACCATTTACCTGAACTCTGTGTTTCCTTCTGAAAAGCTTTTTCCCCCCTCTCTTCTCTTCACTGTCAGAATAATTGTCCTGCAACACTGCACAAGCAATAAGAAAACACTTTTGGAGGGTCAGATACGTCTATGGGTTTTATGTTGCTTGTCCTGATCTCTGAAGCAAATATCTCTGCTAATTGAACCATACCAGTGACTTGGTTTTTAGAGAGATTTTTGTATACTTAATTTTGTGTAACAAAATTTACATCCTGCCTTCTGCCTTCACAAGGACCACCAAGGTGGCTAACAAATTGTAACATACAACATAAAACCACGTTTTAAAATCATTTAAAGCCAGTTGCCCACAAAAACATGCATCACTAAAACAATTAAAGCTAAAACACATACAAAGACATAAAACAACAATTAAAACATTTGAAGGAAGGAGGGATCATTGAGGGAATGCTAAATGGAACAAAAGAAACTTCAACTGCTAGAGAAAGACAGAAACAGAAGGGGCCAGACGAATCTCCCTGGGAAGAAAATTCCAGGTGGCATGATGAAGAAGGCCCTCTCTGAGGTTACTACCCCCTTAATCTCAGAAGGTGGTGGAAACCAATGCAGGATCGCCAAAGATGACCGTAGTAGCTGGGTGGGTACATAAGGAGGTAGACAGTCCCTTGAGTATGTTATTCTCAAACCATACAGCGCTTTGAAGGTCAAAACCATCACCTTGAATTGTGCCCAGAAGCAAATCGGGAGCTACTGCAGATCAGTCAAGACTGAAGTGATGGTTGCTAAAATCCACTCCAGTCAACATTCTTGGTTGCAGCATCCTGCCTCAATTAAAGTTTCTGAATACTTTTCAAGGGTAGCTGTATGTAAAGCTCCTTGCAATTATCTAATCTAGATGTAATCAGGGCTTGCATCACAGTGGCCAGATCTTTTCTACCTGGGAAAAGCTATGGCTGGCTAACCAGTGGAAGCTATTAAAAGACAGTCTTGGTCACAGCTGCCACCTGCTTATTCAGCCATAGGTCTGGGTCCAAGACCACCCCTCCCCCCCCCAAGACTATGGACCTGTTCCTTCAAAGGGAATGGTATCCTTTCCAGAACTGGTGGCTCCGCCCTTCCACTCTCCAGTGTCACTTTCATCTTTTCAGGGTTAAGCTTCAATTCATTAGCCTTTACCCACTCCAAAACTGCTACTAGACACTGGCTTCGAGTTAGAACAGCTTCCCTTGGTTCAGCTGAAGGTGTGAGACAGAGCTGAGTGTCAGTCACATATTTGTGACAGCCTTCCCTGGTATATGGATGACCTAACCCTGTTTCATGTAGATATTGAAGAACATAGGGGACAAGATGTATCCTTGTGGGACCCCATAGTTGAAAGGCCAAGAAGCTGAATAGCAGCCCCCAGCACCACCTTCTGAAACCTAACTTCCAGATAGACCAACAACCATCACAGAAAGGTGATCGATGGTATTGAAAGACTCTGAGAGGCCTGGGAGAATGAACAAAGTCACATTCCTTCTGTCTGTCTCCTAGTGCAGGTGATCTACCAGAATTACCAAGGCTATTTCAATCCCTTAACTGGACCTAACCCAGATTTTTCATATGGTTCATATGTAAAGTTTAAAAATGCACAATTATTTTAGTTGATCATTTTTTTTTATTTTGCCTAATTTTCATGGTATTAAATTGATAGAATTAAGATGCATTACATCTAATTCTTAAATAATTATATATTTATATCTGAAATAATTATGAAATCTACGAAATATATATATATAATCCACCAAATATCTAGAAATATATATATATAATGCACACACACCTGAACACACAAAAGTATGTATCATTTTATATATGCAAAGGTAAGGCCATCCTTGGTTCCAAAGTTAGTCAGACTCACACAGTTTTAAAAAGACCAAACTGTTGTCTAAAGCTGCATAGCTAAGCTCTAAGAAAATGAATCAAAGAATCTTGCTATAATCCGGTGGTGCTTAGGCCTTTGGCACTCCAGATGTTATGGACTACAATTCCCAGCAGCCCCTGCTTGGCATGTTCGGTTGGCCATGCTGGCGAAGAGGCAATGAAAGTAATTGTAGTCCATAACATCTAATAGATATAAGGACTCCCTTCCTACAACTATAATCTGATTAGTTAAAAGGTTACGTTGTTCTCATTTCCTATATATGGCCTGAAAAAGGCCAAGCTGCAAAAACAACTTGCCAGTATTTCCCATGGGGCCGGGATGATGGCACATCCACTGACAGACCCTCCAGTTTTCAAATAAATATATGTTTCATCTGGCTTATGTCATTTGAAAGATGTTATTAGCCAGTCCTGCCTTTCTCTATAGAATTGCTTGTACACTTTATTGCACTTAAAGAGCCAGATATTTTTTGCTGTTAAAATTAGACCCCATCAAATGCGTTGTCCATTTCCCTACATATCCTAAGGGAAATGTGACCTTGAACAAATTTTCATTCTCCAAGTGATAGATTTTTTTTTTTAAAAAAAAGAGTTCCAATGCATTTCATATTATGTAATGATTCTGCATAATTTCCATGAATTCAGTGACTGATGCAATACTCATACTGATTTTGGCATGGAATGACTGATAAAGAACAAAGGACGCTTGAAATTCAGTAGCCTTTAGCAACCAATGTCAGCTGATGTTTTTCTGTCATTTTGCGTTGTGTTTTAATCAGAGAGGCCATATTTAAAAGTAATTGTAAATCAGTGCAGAGATATAAGCTACTACTCTTGATGAATGGACTGGGTATCTTTTTTGCTGATTTATGCCATGACATATGGTGATCCAGCCACCCAATTTTTGGTTTGTAGTCTTCCGGTGAGTTTTGCCCATTTCTGTATGAATTTCTTCATTGCTGAGTGTCATTTTTTTGTACTTATTTATGTCTTGCATTGCTTCCTCTTTTCCAAGAAAAATAAAGCTCCTCAAGTGACTTATTTGAATAAAAAAATGACTGTAAGCTGCACAGGGAACTCAGTCGGGCAGAGAGGGTTTCCCTGCTTAGCACCCCTGAGAGGGGCCAAACCTCCATGTGGAGCTGCCTCTCAGGCTCAGTAGATCTTAGGGGCTGTGGAAAAGCGAGGTCCAAATGTAGGCTCTTTGAATTGTAAAGGTTGCCGACCCCCAAGTTAGTAAAATTCAGCAGGGGGAAGAAGGATTGATCCAAAAGCTGGCCCTCATCTTGGCGCCACAATTTCGCGTAAGCTTAAGAATTCTGGCCAAAAAAAGTAGATTCAAGAGTCACTCCCCAGTAACTCACACAAAGAGGAAACAGGGTTTGTTGAAGAAATTTAAAAGTTATTTAAAACAAGGTATATAGTTTAATGGAGTAAGTAACTTACCAAGATCCCTGGCTGCATAAATCTCTGTGGGGCACTTGGGGGAAAATTTTAAAATCAATAAAATGAGCAGCTACCAATACCTTAGTTTTCCCCTTTTCCACCGGAAGATCTAAGCTTCACCCATTACTTTCAATTGTGGGTGATTGAATACAGTACACAGATAGTACACAGGAATTATGGTTTTGGTAATTTTTTTTTGGAATTATGTGGTTTTGATGAAGGCTGTAATTTAAAACAATGATTTAGCAGGCTGTTAAACTTATTTGGGACAATTTTCTACAAGGCGGAAGAATACTGCTTTCACTTTGGCTACAAACCGTGAACAACTGCACTTAGATCGATTTGGGAGGGGTATAAACAAATGTGAGAGGGATTAGCGCTTCCAGGCTACAAGGATGGTGGGTAGAGGAAAAGAAATAAAGGGAATGTTCTCTTTTTGCTATAGTGTACAATAAAGAGAGATATTGTTGGCCACAACCTCCTGATCTTCCCAATCGTAACCACAGGGCTGTCTCCAAGGTACTTTCTTGAGTGACAGCAAAGCTCCACTGTCCCAGTTATGCTAGATTCACAGCTCAACTAGTGCAAACTAATTGATGGCTCTTAATGAGCTTCTAGTAAACTAATTAAGGGCTCTTAATGAAGCTTGGCAAGCAACAGACAGCCTGATTTTTTTTTTTTTGGGGGGGGGGGGTGAATTTATCAGACTTCTCTCTTGATAGGGTTAAATCCTAAATGGCCCTAAACTGGAGTTGGGGATGTATGGGTGTGCTTGCGTTTGCTGTTTGGTAGATAATCCCAGGATGGAGATTTGTTACCTTTTGTGTCATGTCTGTATCATGATAATAAAAAAGCAAGTGCTGCTCTTGATCACAGGAAGACTGAGTGGACAAAATAACCATGGAAGGCCATGATACTCCCCCCCCCTCAGCCCTGCACCTTCACCTGATAGAGGGTTTTGTCTTTTCCTGGAAGCATTTTGTCCCACAGGTGAGATAAAGACAATCACTTTCTGTGCCAGCCCGTATTTTTTTCCCTCTTAGTGCCATCCTTGCCAGCCTGCTCACCTTTCAGCTGACCTGATAGCAGCAAGGGAGACTTTCAAGGAGATGGGCTCAGGAGATCTACCCTTCCCCCACCACTAGCCCAGTGTTATTTTTCCAGGGCCGCAGTAGCCTAGTTTACCGCTGTTCTTGATTCTGGCCTACAGTCTATTTTTTTCAAATGTCTCTTCCCAAAAAAAAACTCAGGAAGTTTCTGCCCCAATCTGATGGTAACTAATTAAAGCTAACTTAGTGTGGGAAGTAGAAAACTTATTATTAGCGATCCCTCAATAATGTGGAAACAAAGTTATGTTTAACAGCACTATAGATATGGGACATAAGCGATTTATGATTTCCGTTAAAATATATTATCTTCCCTTTCCTGCCTCCATTTTTTTAGGGAAATATTTTATGTGCCAGAAGATATGAGTCATTAGTGCCCAAAAGTAATACACACAGCTATACCCTAAGGTATTATTGTCTTGCACGTGGTTGACAATAATGACACACTGAAGAGAATGCCTCCAGATCTTCCTTAGAGTAAGCCACATCTTTATACAAAAAATAAAGTAAGAAATAAAACTGTGAGGAATAGAATTCGAAAAGCCAATCAAAATATCACAAAATAGTGTGCAAGTTTTCAAGTTTCCTCACAACTTTTAAAAAGGCTGAGGAAGGGAAGGAGGGGGAGAATGAATTATGTTACAGGACATGATGAAGAAGCATGTGTGCATTGCATATTTTTAATATAGAATGTGGAATGTGATTAGTTTGGGTGCAAAAAAATAGTTTCCAAGATGCACTAAAGATTACTGAGAATGAAAGCAACCCACCCCCTACCCCCACTACCAACCTTGGCTATTTTCTTCCTTTGAGAATATTTAAGTCAGCAATTAATCAGATTCACCTCAATACAAATAATAATTCAGGATCCTTGGGGGAAAAGAACAAGAAAAATAGTATACCTCATACTTTGTAAAAGCTCAAGGTTACTTTTATGTGTAGGTTCACTGGGTAAAGAATCAATATAAATCAGACAGGTTATTTTATACTTAGTGGCTGGGGGCAAGAACCATCATGAGCTTGTTTAAGTATCAGACAGGGTTTCCTCAAAAGGAAGAAGATAATCTTCAAATGAGAAGTTGTGTAAGTACACATGCAGCGTGCGTGCATGCATGTACATGTGTGTGTGTAGATAGATATAGATATATAAACGCCCAGCCTGATGAAACACCCTTGGGAACTTGATTTACTACTGTATTGTCAATGAAATAATGGCTGCTTTTTGTTTCTATATCCTAATAGCCTTCTGGACATCTTGCAACTTTCTTTCAAACATCTACTCCAATGAAATTTCAAACTCATCCTGTATTCTGTTTTAAGAATATAAAGAATGCAGATTAGCCCGGCTTCTTCTTAATCACTGCTGACTCCAACTTGCTGTTTCCTACTACTTGTCTCCTTGTATGCCACTGCCCCCTCATTTTTTTTAAAGCAATTTGGGCAGATCTAGCAAACAGAAAAGTTGCCTAAACATGGTTTTCTTTTTACTACATCTGCACATGTACAGATATCATTATTGTAATGTTCCTTTTACTAAACTTATTTTAGTTTTGTCTTCCCCCTCCCCCCAGTCAGAGGGCTTTTTTTAAAGTAAGCATTTTTTTTAGAAATTGGGTTGTATTCAAAAGAATCAACTGGCTGTTGTGGGTTTTCCAGGCTGTGTGGCAGAGGCATAGCTTCGTCAGAGTGTGCCCGGTGCACACTCTGGCTTTTGCACCCCCCTCCGTGGCGCCCCGTGGCACCCCCCCACACCCCCGGAGGTGCCCCCACACACCCCACACCCCATTTATTTTTAGGAAAGAATTTGGCTGGAGAAGGAGGCCAGAAGCCTGCCTGCGTTGTCTGGGCCTGGTGGAAAGTACATTTCTCAGGAACCCCTAGGAAGTGTAGTTCCCCTCAGGCCTGTGCAACGCTGGCAGGCTTCCAACCTACTTCATTCCTTAAAGTAAGTGGGGTGGTGCGCCTGAGGGGGGGTGGAGGAGGGTGGGGAAGGGAAGGAGGATTCCCCCCCCACATGACTAGAAATGGTGCACCTGATGCGTTGCACCCCCTCCGTCCCCTGGTGGCTTTGCCACCGCTGTGTGGCTATGGTATACCCCACCACACAATCACTCCATGCTATGCCATGGAAAAACACATCTTATTGACACTTTTCTCTGAAGATGCCAGCCACAGATGCGGGTGAAATGTTAGGAGCAAAAACTACCAGATCATGACCACATAACCCTGAAAATCCGCAACAGCTGGGGAGGGGGGGCAGTAGTTTCTGCAAACCTGGGAAAATTTCCTCAGCGGTAACATGTATAGAATAGGACAGATACTATCACTAGTCATTGCTGTTATAATTGTTTTCTAAACCATCATTTTTATCTATGTGAATTTCTGGGAAAATTGTCCATTTTATTCCAGAAAGGCTATACCTTCATGGCTGAAGTTCAAACTGGTGATTTCACCAGTGGCTTGACATGAGGAGTGGAAGCTACTTTGACTCATCGGTTCCTACATGCCCCTTCCTATTGCTGTTCGTGAGACTCTAAACAATGTCTATTCAGTTAAAGAAGTTAAAGATTATTATGTGCCAAACGATAAGCATATTATCTTCAGGTAAAGATGAGAACATGATAAAATGTTAATGCAGATGTACATTTAAGTTTTGAAAGTACATTTGGGATTTTTTAATATTGATGCAGTGGCTAAAAGTATTAATTCCTCTGTTGGCCCATTGTAAGAAGGCCCAACTTGGCTCCTCTAGAAATTCCAAGTTTGGAAATCAGCTGTGAAAGCTGTTGTGACTTTTATATTTGGCTGTACCTGTATTTCTCAAGATGTCTTCCCAAGGTCTAAGAAATGTTTGAGGTACTAGGGCAGAGCTCTCCGTGAACTTCAAGTTCCATAATTTTTCCTGACCCAATAGTAATTTAGGTAATAATATTGCAAAACTCACCTGGGCCTGGACTGGGGAGTGCAAAAACCAGGTCAGGGTGGGAGGTTGATCTGGGGAGGGAGGTGACTAAGTGGGAGACAGCTCCAGTTCCGTTTCCCAATAACATCAAAGAGCCCCAAGCACTTGGGTAAGAGCCAAATATTCTGCACCCCCAGGGAACCAGTGAGCAGCCAGTGCAATGAGGCCAGGAATGGGGAGCTGGCTGGAGGCTGGCTGTTTGCCCAGGGGAGAGGGTGGGCAGGAGTGTGAGGGCAGGATCTCGAAGATCATGGGCAAAGGGCAGTATGGTGGTGGGTGGCAAAAGAACTGAGTTCAGAGAAGTCTGAAGACTGTCACTTTCCATTTTTGCTGCTTGGGTCCCGGCGTGACAGGCCAGCAGATGACTGAGGCAGCCAGGAAGTCGTTGAACAGGTTAAGCCACTCATGTGCCTAGGCAGGTGGTGTAAGGTGGCATAGGTCCAACAGTTTAGAGGTGGGATTCAGGGGGTTCCGAAGGTTCTATATAACCTGTTGTTAAAATTTAAAATATCACTTTTTTAATACTTAAAATATTTTTAAGTATTAATATTTTTAAAAACTTAAAATAAAAAAGTGACATTAAAATATTTTTAAAATACTTTTTAACAGTCATTATTTGAATCCCACCACCATCGGAACCTGTTGTTAAAATGTTCGAATCCTAGAGTTCAGGCAGGTAACATCTCTAGGCCGAAGTCAGGCATTCCAGGGGTCAAGGCATGAATGGCAAAGAAGAAGCAATGGCTAAGGAGGAGCCCAAGCATATGGTACTTCTTAGGGAATCACACTTGTTGCACCCAGGCCAGGCCAAGCCCCAAACAGGGCTTAAGTGGGATGCCCTGCTGATGGGCCAGGCTCCTGCAGATACTTAGCCTTCATCAGAAGCAGATGCCTCTAGCTCACAGAGCCTTTTGCTAAACTGAGCAGCCAGACAAGCTCTTCTCCTTTTACTGTGTAGATGCCTCTGTCTTTGTCTTTGCACAGCTGACTCATTACTCAGCTCCTGTAAAGATACTGATGACTCTCTCAGGTACACAGCATGAGGCTCTGCCTTGGCTGGCAGAGAAGGGCTTGGATCTCTGTTGCCTGCATCTCTTCACAAGGAGCTGGCTCTGGTTCCATGGTGCTTCCAAGCTCTACATCAAAGTCCTCATCACTCGGGGACCGGCTCATGACACTATTCCCCCCCCCCCCCAGGTCTCAGGGAGCCATGCTGGCCATTCCTCGGGTCTGAGGGTGCTGCTGGTGAATGCCAGGTCTTATTCTGGACCTCTCCCATCCATGACTTGATCATGGATGAGAAGGCCAACCTGGCATGCATCATGGTGAGAACCTCATGGCCGCCTTAACAACTATGAGGCTGTCTCAGCATGGTGTAGTGGTTAAGAGAAGGTGGATTCTAATCTGGAGAACCGGGTTTGATTCCACACTCCTCCACCTGAGTGGCAGAATCTTATCTAGTGAACCAGATGTGTTTCCACACTCCTACATTCCTGCTGGGTGACCTTGGGCTAGTCACAGTTCTTCAGAACTCTCTCAGCCTCACCTACCTCACAAGGTGTCTGTTGCGGGGAGAAGAAGAAAGGAGTTTTTAAGCCACTTTGAGTCTTCTTACAGGAGGGAAAGGTGGGGTATAAATCCAAACTCTTCTTCTTCAATGTATTCAACTCTACAAATGAAGCAGAACATACTCGTGACCTGGTGTTTGCAACTGAACGAAGGCGTGGTGGTTTGTTGGTGAAGGGCTTCAAGATCTGCCCATTGTCATGGATGGATCACTACCTGAAATTTTGACTATTGGTGTCACCTTCCCTTTGCAGAGGTGTGGGACCAATTGAAATGCTCTGTTCTGTTCTCAGAGCAAGATGGAATATGAAGGATTTCTGAGGGCTTTGGGGGAGTTTCCAGTCAACATGGCTTGTGCTCCTGTTGAGGGCCTGGTTGTGCTAAAGAATGGCAAGATGACCTGGGCTGTTGACACAATTGCTTTGAAGTGTCCTCAGTTTACTGGTAGAGCCTGGATAGCCCCCTGGTATACTGGGGAGCTTAGGGCCATGAAGCAGTTAGGCTGACATCTTTTGCACAGGTGGAGAAAACCCACTGTGAATCTGACTGGACATTAGTAAGAACTCACTATTGTGCCTACCAGGTAGCAGCAAAGAGGGTGTACTTTTCCACCTCCATTACTTCCACAAACAGCTGTCCGGCTAAACCCTTCTGAGTGGTGAATGGTTTTATGTCTGCCTCCAAGCCAGCAGGATCGGCTCCACCTGCAGAAGTCAGCTGTGATGATTTTGCAAAACAGTTTCAAGACAAAGTCTCTCAAATGTGTATGGAATTGTATTCCATGATTTTGGTTTATTCTGAGGTGGTTCCCAGAGATCCATCTGGTCTGGTTGTATGGGATCAGTTTCAATTATTTCAACCCAAATGCATGGACAAGTTGTCTGCAGGGTTGCAGCCAAGCACCTTCTCTCTTGATCCTTGCCCATCATGGCTAATCAAATATAGTTGGGGAAGGGGTTTGCTGATTGAGTCCAGGAGGTGGTGAATGCCTCCTTAGAGAGTGGGGAGGTGCCTCATGCTTTGAAGGAGGCAGTGGTATGTTCCCTCCTGAAGAGGCCTCGCTGGATTCCGAGGATTTTAACAACTATTGCCCTGTAGTCAGTATCCCCTCTCTGGGCAAGGTTGTGGAGCTTGGTGGTGGTACAACTTCAGGTAAACTTGGATGAAACTGATTTCCTAGATTCGTGTCAGTGAGGGTTTAATCAGGGATTTGGAATAGAGACAGCCTTGGACACACTTATGGATGATCAGAGGCAAGTTCTCCCTGTTGGTGCTCCTAAATCTTTCAGTGGCTTTTGATACCATTTACCATGCTATCCTTCTGGAGTGACAGAGGGCCTAGGTCCGAAGCTGTTGTTGAATTCCCCAGGGCCTAGGTCCGAAGCAGTTGTTGAATTCCCCCAGGGCTCAGTACTGTCTCCTGTTTTATACACATGGGGGATGTCCTCAGAGGATATGACATGGATTGACATCATGCTGGGGCGCCACTTGCCGGCTGAGCTGCCTGCCACAGCTGCAGGCCAGGGAGGGCAGGACTCGGCGATAGGGGCTCTGGCAGGCAGCTCAGGCGGGCACCATGGCAGCAGGCTGGCTCCTGCCCTCCCCAGCCTTCCTGCATGCTGGCTCCTGCCATCCCCAGGGAGCCGGGGAGGGCAAGGCTTGTCAGCAGGTGGCTCAGGCGGGCACCTCGGCAGGCAGCTCCTGCCCTCCCCGGCCTTCCTGCTGGCTGCCATAAGTGGTGCACAAGGGGGGTGGTGCGGGGAGCTGGGTAGAGTGTGCATGGCGAGCTGGTCATGTTCTGGGCGCCATTTTTGCCCACTAAACCTCTGGTGCTCTAGAATTACAGTAATCCATATTTAATTAATGTAACATGCTATACATGGGAATGCTTTTGAGAACTATCTAGAACAGGGATCTGCAACCTGCGGCTCTCCAGATGTTCATGGACTACGAATCCCATCAGCCCCAGGGCACACATGCTCACTGCTCCAGAGCTCACCATGTGCCCTGCTCCCTGTCACAATTACGGCCTAGCTGATTGTAGTGCCGTTATTAGTCAGAGAATGGGAATTTGCATTGGCATACCTCCCATGCCTGCCGCCTGCTGCCAAACCCCCCATGCCAAACCCCCATGGCAGGGGCTGATGGGAATTGTAGTCCATGAACATCTGGATAGCCACAGGTTGCAGACCCCTGATCTAGAAGCTTGAGCTTGTGCAGAATATAGTGGCTCATATGCTGACTGATGCCTCACATTGGGAGTACATCATCCCAGTTTTTATGTACTTGCTTTCGAAATGCTGGCTTCCGAAATACTACCGGAACCAATTCAGAGTGCTAGTACTAACTTATAAAGCCCTAAACAGCTTTGGTCCTGGGTTCTTGAGAGAGTGCATACATCCACTTAGTGGTAGACAAGGAAGATAGTGGTAGACAAGGAAGAAGTTCTGGCAGCCATTGATAAACTAAATGTTACCAAATCCCCTGGCCCAGATTGCATTCACCCAAGAGTTCTTAAAGAGCTCAAGCATGAAATTGCTGATCTTCTCACTTTAATATGCAACTTATCCCTGAAATCAGGCTCCATCCCTGAAGACTGGAAGATGGCCAATGTCACACCAATCTTTAAGAAAGGATCTAGGGGGGACCCGGGAAATTACAGGCCAGTCAGTTTGACATCTGTTCCTGGTAAATTAGTAGAATCTATCATTAAAGATAAAATTATAAAACATGTAGAAAAGCAAGACCTGCTGAGAAAGAGTCACCATGGCTTTTGCAGAGGCAAATCCTGTCTTACAAACTTACTAGAGTTCTTTGAGGGTGTAAACAGACATGTGGATAAGGGGGAACCAGTGGACATTGTCTACTTGGATTTCCAAAAGGCTTTTGACAAAGTTCCTCACCAGAGACTGTTGAGAAAACTCAGCAATGAAGGAATAAGAGGGGAAGTCCTCCTATGGATTAAAAACTGGTTGAGAAACAGGAAACAAAGAGTGGGTGTAAATGGGAAGTTCTCACAATGGAGAGATGTCGGGAGTGGTGTCCCCCAAGGATCTGTTTTGGGACCAGTGCTCTTTAACCTATTCATCAATGACCTCGAAGTAGGGGTGGGTAGCGTGGTGGCCAAGTTTGCAGATGATACCAAATGATGTAGGGTGGTGAGAACCACAAAGGATTGCGAAGAGCTCCAAGTGGACCTTGATAAATTAGGTGAGTGGGCTCAGAAATGGCAAATGCAGTTCAATGTAGCCAAATGTAAAGTGATGCACATAGGGGCAAAAAATCCAAACTTCACATACACGCTACAGGGGTCAGTGCTATCAGTCACAGACCAGGAAAGGGATTTAGGCGTCTTAGTTGATAGTTCCATGGGAATGTCAACTCAATGCATGGCAGCTGTGAAAAAGGCAAACTCTATGCTGGGGATCATTAGAAAAGGAATTGATAATAAAACTGCAAAGATTGTCATGCCCTTATATAAAGCAGTGGTGCGACCGCACTTGGAGTACTGTGTCCAGTTCTGGTCGCCGCATCTCAAAAAGGATATTGAGGAGATAGAAAAAGTGCAGAGAAGGGCAACAAGGATGATTGAGGGACTGGAGCACCTTCCCTATGAGGAGAGGCTGCAGCGTTTGGGACTCTTTAGTTTGAAGTCTACAAAATTATGCATGGGGTAGAAAATGTTGACAGAGAGAAATTTTTCTCTCTTTCTCACAATACTAGAACCAGGGGGCATTCATTGAAAATGCTGGGGGGAAGAATTAGGACTAATAAAAGGAAACACTTCTTCACGCAACGTGTGATTGGTGTTTGGAATATGCTGCCACAGGAGGTGGTGATGGCCACTAATCTGGATAGCTTTAAAAGGGGCTTGGACAGATTTATGGAGGAGAAGTTGATTTATGGCTACCAATCTTGATCCTCCTTGATCTGAGATTGCAAATGCCTTAACAGACCAGGTGATCGGGAGCAACAGCCGCAGAAGGCCATTGTTTTCACATCCTGCATGTGAGCTCCCAAAGGCACCTGGTGGGCCACTATGAGTAGCCGAGAGCTGGACTAGATGGACTTTGGTCTGATCCAGCTGGCTTGTTCTTATGTTCTTATCCATATATTCCTGGCTAGGCACTGGGGTCAGGGAGGAGGGCGCCTTTTGGAGGTGAGGGGGTGGGATCAGCCTGGAGAGCCTTCTCAACAGTGGCCCCTGCATGGTGGAATGCCAGAGGCCCATGAGGTTTTTGCTCCCCTGAAGTTTGGGGGCCTGGTAAAGGTCAACTTCTTCACAGGAGTGCTGGCTGTTTTATTTTCAGTACCTTCCATTATAATCCCTAGTATGGAATTTGTTTTTTCACTTCTGCAGCATACTGGACTGACACTTTGATAAAGCTATCTACTATAAACCCCAAACTCTCTTTCTGTTTCAGAAAGTCTAGACCTATTGAACATATATTTCAAGTTGGGATGCTTTGTTCCCATGTGCATTACCTTACAGTTACTTACACTGAATTTCATTTGCCCTATTGTTGCCCACTC
Organism: Sphaerodactylus townsendi; assembly: GCF_021028975.2. NCBI lineage: Eukaryota > Metazoa > Chordata > Lepidosauria > Squamata > Sphaerodactylidae > Sphaerodactylus > Sphaerodactylus townsendi. Next base: position 102,210,277 of record NC_059425.1, read on the forward strand.
ACCCATTTTGTGAAGATCCTCCTGGAGCTCTTCACAGTCAACCTTGCTTTACTCCATCCTGAATTATTTTGTGTCATCTGCAAACTTGGCCACAACATTGCTTTGCAAAGATATCTCATCTTTTGACTGCTAAAAACTATTCAAAATAAACGGCTCTTCAGCTGCTTGTAACCGTTGTTCATCAAGTTGTGTTCTGTGCAGTCACACATAGTAAGATGCAAGCTGGCAGTGGAGAAGATTTCCAAAGCACTCCCTTTCCTCTTCAGTGGCTTCCTGCCAAAAACAGCACATGATAAGGAGGAAGAGCAAAACATGAAACTGAGCCTGAACAGGCCGCAATCTGCAGAAATGGCTACACTCTGCTCTATGAACCCTATTCTACAATTTGAAACAGTAGGGTCTGACCAGTTGCTAATTTTCACTCATATAGATTCTTTTGTTTTTAATTCTTAAGAACAGTATCAAGCTCCATTTTGATTTACTAAATATTAGAATTTTAATGTCTGTTTCACTTTATGAATTTGGCAGTTTGCATGTTTTCAAATAATTTTGAAACTTCTGTCTATGAGTTTACTGACCTGGTGCTTATGTAATTGTATCTTTTCTTGCACATCAGAGATTTTAGAAGCTGATATTTTTGTCTTGAACCTGACTCTCTTAACATGCCTCTTCTGAAATTTTCTCCACCATAGGTATGCTGCAAAAGCAACAGCACCACTTATTGCTACTGTGCAAGTACAGACCTCTAAACCAGATGTAATAATTAAACTCCAAATTCTAGATTCAGAGGAAGAAATCGTGAGCACTATTGGGAAGGGCCATGCTGTTATACCTGCTTTTCTTTTCATGTCTAATGAGAAACCATTAAGTTGTCAGTGTAAGTATTATAAATAGCACGTTAGATTACTACTAACAGAGAGACACAGAATATAGCAATAGGCTTACATATATAATAATTTCAACATTATGAACTTGAAATATGTGGTGTTTATTCATTTTTATCTCCCCCTTTCTCCATAATGGAGACCAGGTGGATTGCATCAGATCCCAGGCCAGCCATATCACCACATTGTTTGTGCTTTAAAGGATGATACAAGCACCATGTCTGGGTCATGATTGCTGCTGAAAAAATATTGTGTGTAATGAGACTTACATTTGGCTAGAATAATGTGTATGGTAGGAGATAGTGTGATAACTGCCTGATGTTAGAAAATATGAACAAAGTGCTGATGATGACTGCACACCACTGTAATTGCAATTAGGAGGGGAGGGGGAGGGGCAGATAATAGTAAAAATGATGATGCGTGAAGCCCATACCATTGGTTCTTTGGCCATGTTCTTCACCTTGGGGTTCCCACCACTTTTCCAGGGCTACCACCAGTATTAGTGAGGTGCTTATAACTGGAAATACCTCATTAAGGAAAACATAGCTTGCTGGCAAGGATGAGGACATCAAAGGTGTGGGAGCATTCATTCTTCCTCAGATTCCCAGATGCTTCATGGAGAGGACAATGCCCAAGACGCTTGACTGAAGTGACTGCTGTAGAAGAATTGATATTGTTCAGATGAAATCTCTTTAACGGCTACATCTGGCCCATGGGCCATTGGAAGTGGGGTCAGCTTTTCAGGACACCAGCCTTCTGAGATACCTCACAATACTCTAAAGAGCCAGTCCAAATCAGATCTGAAATGCAAAAAGCATGTTCTTTGCTGAACTATCTCTCAGACTTCTAGCTCCAACCTCCAAATCCTTGACAATACCTCAATTTCATCCACACATCTGTGTGCCACACAGGAGTGGCAAGAGCCCATGGGAAGGCCTCCCCAGTCCTCCAGTTATCTCATTCCCTCAGAATTTCCGCAGACACCTGAGCATCTTCTTTGGAAGTATTTCAAAATTATTTGAATTTTATGATGTGAAACTAAGATGTCTAGTTGGAATTTCCTGTTATTTGATGTGTGTGTATTTGATGTTATGCATTTTTTGGTGTGTGTGTATATATATATATATTCAATTTCTTAAAAATTAAATATCCTCAAACCAAGTTTTGAAGGTTTAATTGAAATGAAGTAATTTTTTAAGACTGCTACATTTTCATCACAACTCAGCCATTCATGAAGTAGTGTCTCATACCTTTTGTTTCTGTTGAACAAAAGGAACTGACATAAAAAATTAACTATTTTCAGACTGAAAAGTGCTGAAGAACAATAATTCATGAAAATATGTATACCTTTCTAGCAATCAGATACAATTATTCTGTAAAATATTTTTGATGCCACTTAGATTTTATTTGCCACCTGAAGGCGGAACCATACTGCTCAGGGTCCCCAGAGAGAAAACACTCATCAGCCATATCTGTGGATAAATTTTTTTTGTCCATAGCCAAATCGTTTATTGACAAAATGTGCAAAGAAGCGTGAAGCGCAGCATGGGATTTGAACTGTACATTGGGCAGCCCCAGTTCTGTCCCCCAATGAACCTTTCCGCCAACCCACCTGTTGGAGGAAAATGTAGACCTTGAACTGCAGTAGTGGAACTCCGCTGGGCAGAAGGCCACTTGCTGGAGATCCGTTTACTGCTAAGGGGTGCAAGCCTCAGTAGCTCTCACCTGGGCATCCCGACATGCGGCTTGGTCCACCCCACAAACCCCAAGAGGGGTAGCTCCCGGACTCCCCTCCCCAATGTTCCCATACGCAACCCACTTGTCTGGCTATGACAAAGAACACATACATTAATATTGTAGAAAATAGGGAGAGATGGGTGGGAAACTTGTTGCCAGCACACGGGAAAGAAAGGAGTGAGAGCCGAACAGGGCCTTATAAGGCAGCCAGCCCTGCCCCTCTGGTGATGTCGTGTCGCAGCAACGTCACAGGCATGTCTGCCCCTGCTTCCGCCCTTCCAAGGGAAGAAACCCCAAACACCCACTTTGCTGTGCCCTTCTCGGCCGGCAATGGCAGCCATGCTCAGTTGTGGCCACTGTTTCTCAAATTTGAAAAATTCAAGATGACATTTAGGATATGGCATATATCCTCACCATTTCCCAACCAAAAAAAGAGATACGTTAAACAGCGGGGTGTTGTGTGGTTTCCGGGCTGTATGGCCGTGTTCTTGTAGCATTTTCTCCTGACGTTTCGCCTTCATCTGTGTCTGGCATCTTTAGAGGATACCAGCCACAGATGCAGGCAAAACATCTGCTACTAGAACACGGCCATACAGCCTGGAAACCATATAACACTCCAGTGATTCTGGCCATGAAAGCCTTCGAGAATACATACATTAAACATTCAATAGCACAGTGTAATTTGTCCAGTTCCTGCTACACAACAGAAAAGCTGTTGAAAAACTGATAGTTCTTACAATGAAGTAAAAAGGCAGAACTTACTGGTAACAGTTAAGTTTAGAATCTAAAAAATTCACAACAAACCTTAATTTTGCCAAAAAATAATCCCTAACAAGTTCTTAAAAGTTTCTGATGTTGTTATGTCTCTTCCAGCAAGTAAAGGTCAGGTTCCTCAAAGCACTGCGAAAAAGGAACCTGAAGCTGTAACTTCTAAGAGAAAAGGTGCAGTATCTGGACAGAAGAATGTCAAGTCTCCTATCAAGACTCTACAGGAAGGACCAACTTTAGTAGAGGAAGAAGTGTTGATCTCTATGCCTGTCACAGAAGAAAATATACATCAACAGGTGATAGATTTAAACAGATCTGGGGAGCTGTTTTGAAAGGGGGTGGGATAGGAGAAACAGTGCAGTCTTACAAACTGCAGTGCAAAGCAACAGAATGCAGGATTAGTTGTCAGCGCATGTTAAGAAATCAGTTGGAGAAGCCGCAAACACATTGTGCAAAACTGAATGGAACTTGATTCTTTTTTTTCAGATAGGGTTATATAATGAAATTAGTTGTGTACAAGCAGATTCTTCACAGTTACCACTTAAGATAAAAAAGCAACACCTTCCAAAAGCTGTCTTTGAATTATTAAACATTCAAGTCTCCATCCCCCTTTGTATTTGATTATCCTGTGTTTACAGTACTTCTTCCCCTAATTTTGATTTACTTTGGAGCTCCAGCTTCCCTGAGATTCAGCCCAATGCTGAGCCTCATTTTGAAAGCAGGAAGTAGTTTTATAACATGGGTCTATCTAGGGCTTACATTTCATAGCCACTGGGCAGTTGTTCAGCTAAGATGTGGGCATTCTTAGCATTTATGTTGTTAGATGCATGAACAGTCTATTTATGATAAAATGAATATGATTTGAAATCTGAAATTCACATTTTATAGAAGCAAGACAAAATGTCTGTAGCAGTTGGGACATAGGGGGTCTCTTGCTTCTTTCTATTTTTAGTTTAGGTTCTCTTTTTGGCAGCTGATTTTTATTTTCAAAAATCAAGTCTTCTGTTAGAATGTACCTTTGGTTGGTCAGAAAAAAATCTGTTGTCTTCTTTAAATTTCCCACTTTGCTCAAAAAAGCCAAAGTGTGGGCCAAGCATTGAACACAGATCATTTGAGTTTAACTTGCTTTTTAAAAGCTTTTATATTGGCATAAGGAGTACACCTTGTGTCCATCAAGTAAGCACTTTTGCATATTCAGAATGACATAGGTTAGCAGCTGAACATGGCTTGAATCTACCTGAGAGTTTCAGTGATAGCTGGGATTTCTGTTAATGGAACATGGCTTTTTTGTATCTCCCCTTTCTACTGCATTCCAAAATATGCTGCTTCTGGGGGGAAGCAAACTCCAGGAACAGTAGGAGGAGTCAGGGGTCTGAGGAGATACAAAAAAAATCACTTGCCATATTCTGTCCATGGAAATCCTTCATGGTATCCAAGTCTATGGATGGAACAAGATTGACAACATGCAAGATATAGTGTAGGACACCATATGGTGCAGCTCCACTACACCTTGTCTTTTGTTACTGGTCACAAAAAATAGAGCATGTGTCTGTATCAACTAAAAGGTATATACTAGTCAGCAAGAGAAATATGGAAGTCAGTCTTGTTTTTATTTTCATTTTCATTTTTTGTGATTTATGGTGAGCCCATAGGATTTTCAAGGCAAGAGATGTTCAGAGATGGTTTGCCATTGACTGCCTCTGGGTAGACTGAGAGAGTTCTGAGAGAACTGTGACTAGCTCAGGGCCACCCAGAAGTCTTAATGCGGAGGAATGGGGCAGCAAACCTGGTTGTCTAGATTAGAGTCTGGCTCTTCTTGGTTTCTGAGATCTGATGAGATCATGCTGGCCTGGGTTCTCCAGGTCAGGGCTCCGTGTTTTTTTTTTTATGATTAAACATTAATTAGGTCCTAGGGGAAGGGGAGGGGAGGGGAAATGCAGGGGGGTGGGGAATGAGGGATGTCAGGAAACTGACTATTAGCTTTCACCACTCAGCAATTTGTTTGCTGCCCCTGAATGCATCTTCTTTAGCCTGGGACCTTTAGCTTGGGAGTGAAGAGAGCAAGGAACACATTGTTGTGTTGGAAGGATGCAGGCAGCCCCAATTTAATTTTATTTAATCATATTGAGCAAGTTCTGATTTGGATTGATGGTGCTAGAGATCAAATATATTTAAAAAATAAAATGCAAAGGATTGGCTTTGCACAAGGTGAGCTTTGTGAAATTAGAGCAAATCTCAAGTCTAATGATCAAATAATTATCGAATAGGTACTACTGTTTCAAATTTCATTAAGGTTTACAAGAGTTTGATTAACAAAATTAAGTGTAGAATTTACACCAACAACATGCTAAGTTTTTAATCAACTCTGTACTTCATAGAATTTGAGTTTGCACATGAAGATGAGTTTTGAAAGAGGTTGCCAGAATTATCAGATTACCTTCATTTATGCTCCACCTATCTCCTGAATGGGAGCCCAGAGCAGTTTACAACATCATTCCTCTCTCCTCCATTTTATCCTCACAACAGTGTGCAAGGTAGGTTAGTCTGGAAGTATGTGACTGGCCCAAGATTATCCTGCAAACTTCCTTGGCAGAATGAGGATTAGAAAATGGGTCTTACATATTGTAGTTGACACTCTAACTACACCAGACTAACAAGCCAGATGTTCTGACAATGCCTCAATATCAATTTCATCATTTTTAATTTTGATTCTTCTTTTTCTATCATCAGAGGGACAGCCTTTGTGCTGTGAAATTTTTAATCAATTCCTCTTTTCCATTCACTCCACCTTCCTTCTTTCACCCCCACCTTCTTCTAAGCCAGAGTGACTGTAATAAAGAGAGTGAAAGTAAAAACATGTTCCTAATAAGACTTAGGATAATGGCCTGTGAAGATTATAAAATAGTAACTTCTTGCATTTCAATTTTCACAGCCTCACAAGTATATTGTACAAGCCAAGGTGTTGCAGAACAGCTGGCCTCTTACTGAAAACCAAATGACATTTGTTCAGTCATTGAGAGAATTAGAGAAAAATGAAATTAAAGGTGAGTCATCTTAAGTCATCTTGTATTAGATGTTTAAAATTACCAAAAGAGATTTAATGGAAATGTGCTATACAATCCCATGCATGTTGACTGAGGAGCAAAGCCCATTTTGGTCAATGGTACTTGCTTCAGAAACGTGCATTGTCAGAATTGCAGTCGCAATATGCAAATTGCTAATGGAATGATAAAGAAGATTTCATTTCAGTTAAATGCCAGTAACATGTAATGATTCAAATCCATCAAAAATTCACTGTACTTAAGTCCCACTGAAATCGTAATATTTAGGTTTTCTGGAACTGTCCACATCTATAGGTTGAATCCAGTGATCCAACTGTAGAAGGCATTGATGGTCACAGATCTGCCCCACCTTCCTTTCTCCCAACAGCCATTCCTAATTCCTCAGATTGTGGGACTTGTGCCGAGTACCATATATACTCGCACATAAGTCAAATTTTTCAGCACATTTTTTGTGCTGAAAAAGCCCCCCTCAACTTATACACGAGTGAGATGTATTTTAAAAAATATTTTAGGATTTTTACTTTGTCGGCCACCAGGGGGTGCAGTTTTTAGGCTAGCTAGCGGCACCACAATTTCAGGGTATCATCAGGTGACACTCTTGATGATACCAGCCAAGTTTGGTGAAGTTTGGTTCAGGGGGTCCAAAGTTATGGACCCCCAAAGGGGATGCCCCCATCCCCCATTGTTTCCAATGGGAGCTAATAGAAGATGGGGGCTTCACCTTTGAGGGTCCATAACTTTGGACCCCTTGAACCAAACTTCACTAAACCTGGGTGGTATCATCAGGATAATCTCTTGCTGATACAAGCC
>NC_059425.1:102217623-102242930 GCF_021028975.2 Sphaerodactylus townsendi
CACCCAGGTTTGGTGAAATTTAGTTCAGGGTGTCCAAAGTTATGGACCCTCAAATGAGTAGCCCCCATCTTCTATTAGCTCCCATTGGAAACAATGGAGGATGGGGGTACCCCCTTTGGGAGTCCATAACTTTGGACCCCCTGAACCAAACCTCACCAAACCTGCGTAGTATCATCAGGAGAGTCCACCAAACAATCCCTGAAAGTTTGGTGCTGCTAGCCCAAACAATGCGCCCCCTGCAGGCCAAAAACCGAAAAACACTAAAAATGTTTTAAAAACCCACAAACGGGTGGGCGGAGCTTCGGACATGAATGGGGGGGGTTCAAACCCGAGAACCCCCCCTTACCTACGTGCTTGTTTCAAACAGTTTTATAGCTGGATCTACAAGACAACCACCTTTTGAGTAATAGAATCTCATAATTGCCCCTATTATTTTTATAGCTGAGATTCTTAAAGTTCCTAAGTGTACTTTCCAATTTAAGGTCTCACTAAAGTTAATTCCTAGATATTTAAATGAGCTGCATTGCTCTATAGGAATTCCTTGTATCGTCCAGGAGTGTTTTTTCGGTTTTTTCCTAAATACCATAGCCTTTGTTTTGATATAATTGATGCAGAGTGCTTCCTCCTTGCAGTATTCACCCAAACTATTGAGCAGTCTTTTTAATCCCAATCGGGTTTGAGAAATTAGGACCATGTCATCTGCGTACAATAGGATGGAAATTTTCTGTTGGTTAATAGAAGGGGCTATGTATTCTGGTCCTGATAACCTTTGTACAATATCGTTTATATAGAGATTAAAAAGCTTTACACCTCGTTTAATTGATATTTTTTGTTAGGGAGCCCATCATACCAACTCTAATCCTAGCCTGGGTGTCTGTATGTAATTCACAAAAAAGGAATAACAAACGTTGATCGATTTTTAATTTCTCTAGTTTTGACCAGAGTCTGTTTCTGTCAATTGAATTGAAAGCCATGGCCAGATCTACAAAAGCCACATATAAGGCTCTGGTAGGGCTTTCTATTCCTGAAAATGCCAGATTGTAAAGGCTTTGACAGTGGTCAATGGTAGATTGTCCTCTTTTAAAACCTGCTTGATGTGGATATATTAGATGGTTGTCTATAACCCAATCTTCTAATTTTTGATATAAAAATTTGCCGTAGATTTTTGAGGCCGTATTTAATAAGCTTACTGGTCGATAGTTCTTTGGATCGGTTTTGTCACCTTTTTTGTGGATTGGAATCACTATACTTAATTTCCAGCCTTTGGGGAAGATACCAAATTTGTTAATGTGAGTAAATACCTTGGCTAACACTGGAGACCACCAACTGGAAAAAAATTTAAATAAGTCAGGTGGAATTAAATCCTCACCTGGTGATTTGCCAGATGCCAAAGATGAAATTAAGTTCTTAATTGTTTTCTCTGAGACTGGAGGCCAGTCTGGTAAAGCCGAAATTTTTACATTACATAATGGACTTATGTCTTCTGAAGAACTGAATGTTGACTGTGTTATACCAAAAATTCTGGAGTAATGTGCATACCATGTATTTCCTGATATTTGGGCTTCAAACTGATTGGCTGTTCTGTTTGTTCCTAAGGAAACTAATGCCCAAAATTGGGACTCATCTTTTCATTTAACGGCCTCATCTAATTTCTCCCAAAGTTGTTTGGCATGTTCTTCTTTCTTTCTATTAAGCAAATCCCTATATCGTATTTTGAGTTGTTTTACTTGAGTTACCTTAGTTTCCTCTTTGCTATATCTTGCTTGCCTCATTTGTTTTAACAGATTTTTTTAAAAGGATTTGCATTCTCGATCATTCCAGGCATGATTTGAATGAATCACTGGAAATGGGCATTTGTTATTGCTTAATATAGGTTTAAGTTGGTTTGTTATCTCCTCATATTGCTCTAAAATGTCATTTCCACATTTCAGTATAGCCGCGTGACAGTTTGTCAATTCATCAGTTGACAAAATTTGAGCTACCTTGTTTTGCAAATAGTCTGACCATTTCAATCTCCTGTGCCCTGGAAATAGCCCTTCAGCCATCTCTGGGACTGATGGAAGTATTACACTTGTATCACATTTGAGAACTAGCCTGAGGGGGCAGTGATCACTTAGACACGTGTCCCCTACTTCAAAGAATACCACTTTTACTAATAAAGATGGCGAGACTGCAATGTAATCAATTACGCTGGCACAACCTGTCGTTATATAAGTGAATGTGCCTCCAGATTTGTCGTATACGGTTCTATGTAAAACATAAAGATTGTATTTGGACAGTACCTGATTCACACATTGGGAAATGTTGATTGATATAATTTTAGACTGCATCATTTTATGTGCCTTTATGCCCTGGCTTGCTTTTGTTGGCCTTTTTTATTATTTGTATAGATAGTTTTATTGATTTGTTTTTGTCAGTATAATTTATCTTTACTGTATATTTGCTTCATTTATTTTTGTTTATTGTGGCAAACTGCTTTTAACAGGTCGGGGGAGGCAGTGTACAAAAGTTCAAAATAAATAAATGGGTTTTTTTTTGTGCAAACCTGACATCAGTGATACACTCTCTCTCACCAGTTCTTCTCTCTCTCATTCTGTTCTTCTTTTCAGATATTGCAGAGATAAATGCTTCCCAGTGGCAAAACAGAATTCCTACACCTGAAGAAGAAGCTGCTGTGCTTAAAATACAGGCTGCTTGGAGAGGAACTTATGTGAGGCAGATAATTAATGGCAGAAGACCAGGTCAGGATTTCTTACAATGCAGGGAAAAGAAAGACCCACAATTTGAGCTTAGCTTAAATGAGACTGCAAACATATAACTTCCTTTATGCAGAATTTGTACATCTTACATGGGGTTATTGCAAAGTTTTCTGGATGTCTGTGGTATGAACATACAGTTACAATTTGTAAAGTGAAGCTTTTTTGTGTGAGGATCAAACTAATTGATATATCAGACATCCATGATCTGCATTAAAAAAAAACAAATTAATGCCACCTGTAAGAGGGGACTGAATTAGCTTGGGACTACAAAACCCCCTGAGAGTTTACCAGTGATCAAGCCAGCTGTGACATATCCCCCTGGTGGACATTATCATGATGCTTCCAAAGGAAGGAAGTGCACTGATAGGTATGCCTGGACAAAGGTTCTGGGATTTTAAAATCAAACCTAGCTCTTTGAATTGTTTATAGCATGCCTGAGGCTGTCACTTCAGACTCTAGAGTGCTAATATGATGTGAATGTGCTGTATCTACAGTGTGGTACAGCTCATACATGCTTGATTCTTCCTTAAAATTCGATGGTATGCCATAAAACAGTGTCATTATTTTAGACAAGTCTGACAGCTGACTCAGTCAGTTAGAACCTATTCAAACATTCCTTGTACAGTGTATTTACTAGCACTTGCTCATTCACTGTCTGTGTACTTCAAAATATAGTCTACTAGAACATAGATGGTGACAGGCTGTATGTAACAAAGGCCAAACCTGGTGACATTTATTTATTTAATTCATTTGTATCCCAGCCTTTCTCCCCAGTGGGGAGCCAGAGCATCTTACACCATTCTTTTCCATTTTATCCTCACAACAACCCTATGAGGTAGGTTAGGCTGAGAGTATGTGGACTGGGCCTAGGTCACCCAGCAAATTTCCATGACACAAGTGGGGAGTCAAACAAGTGACACAACTGGGGATTACCCCAGATACTGGTCCAACACCCTTAATCCTGACCAACACCATACTGGCTATTCATGCAGGGAGAACTGCGGTCCAATCTGCTTGCAAACTTTCTTTAAAGAAAAGAATATGGTACAGAAAAAGGATTAACCGCTGCCTGTCCTAGAGTTTGGCCCCAATCTGAATCTGCTTTCATTCAACTCCTTTAAACTTTTACACTTACAAGGAAAAGTTATTGCAGATTTCTTTACAGCTGATCTAGTTTGCTGTGTTATTACATACAACATGCTTTCAGACTACATTTCACATTTGATAAATATCCAATTAACAAATTATTCAGAACATTGTAAGTCACAATACTTTTTTCTTGGAGGTAGTTACTAATTCTAAACTTTTTAAAATTTTCAGGTACCAAGGAGAATATTAAAGTCAGAGAAACACTTCAAAAGTTGTGGGCTCTAATCGAGCCAAATTTTGAACAGTATTCATTGACATTTTTGAGGTGATATACTTTGGCTTTTGCATTACCATTTACCTGAACTCTGTGTTTCCTTCTGAAAAGCTTTTTCCCCCCTCTCTTCTCTTCACTGTCAGAATAATTGTCCTGCAACACTGCACAAGCAATAAGAAAACACTTTTGGAGGGTCAGATACGTCTATGGGTTTTATGTTGCTTGTCCTGATCTCTGAAGCAAATATCTCTGCTAATTGAACCATACCAGTGACTTGGTTTTTAGAGAGATTTTTGTATACTTAATTTTGTGTAACAAAATTTACATCCTGCCTTCTGCCTTCACAAGGACCACCAAGGTGGCTAACAAATTGTAACATACAACATAAAACCACGTTTTAAAATCATTTAAAGCCAGTTGCCCACAAAAACATGCATCACTAAAACAATTAAAGCTAAAACACATACAAAGACATAAAACAACAATTAAAACATTTGAAGGAAGGAGGGATCATTGAGGGAATGCTAAATGGAACAAAAGAAACTTCAACTGCTAGAGAAAGACAGAAACAGAAGGGGCCAGACGAATCTCCCTGGGAAGAAAATTCCAGGTGGCATGATGAAGAAGGCCCTCTCTGAGGTTACTACCCCCTTAATCTCAGAAGGTGGTGGAAACCAATGCAGGATCGCCAAAGATGACCGTAGTAGCTGGGTGGGTACATAAGGAGGTAGACAGTCCCTTGAGTATGTTATTCTCAAACCATACAGCGCTTTGAAGGTCAAAACCATCACCTTGAATTGTGCCCAGAAGCAAATCGGGAGCTACTGCAGATCAGTCAAGACTGAAGTGATGGTTGCTAAAATCCACTCCAGTCAACATTCTTGGTTGCAGCATCCTGCCTCAATTAAAGTTTCTGAATACTTTTCAAGGGTAGCTGTATGTAAAGCTCCTTGCAATTATCTAATCTAGATGTAATCAGGGCTTGCATCACAGTGGCCAGATCTTTTCTACCTGGGAAAAGCTATGGCTGGCTAACCAGTGGAAGCTATTAAAAGACAGTCTTGGTCACAGCTGCCACCTGCTTATTCAGCCATAGGTCTGGGTCCAAGACCACCCCTCCCCCCCCAAGACTATGGACCTGTTCCTTCAAAGGGAATGGTATCCTTTCCAGAACTGGTGGCTCCGCCCTTCCACTCTCCAGTGTCACTTTCATCTTTTCAGGGTTAAGCTTCAATTCATTAGCCTTTACCCACTCCAAAACTGCTACTAGACACTGGCTTCGAGTTAGAACAGCTTCCCTTGGTTCAGCTGAAGGTGTGAGACAGAGCTGAGTGTCAGTCACATATTTGTGACAGCCTTCCCTGGTATATGGATGACCTAACCCTGTTTCATGTAGATATTGAAGAACATAGGGGACAAGATGTATCCTTGTGGGACCCCATAGTTGAAAGGCCAAGAAGCTGAATAGCAGCCCCCAGCACCACCTTCTGAAACCTAACTTCCAGATAGACCAACAACCATCACAGAAAGGTGATCGATGGTATTGAAAGACTCTGAGAGGCCTGGGAGAATGAACAAAGTCACATTCCTTCTGTCTGTCTCCTAGTGCAGGTGATCTACCAGAATTACCAAGGCTATTTCAATCCCTTAACTGGACCTAACCCAGATTTTTCATATGGTTCATATGTAAAGTTTAAAAATGCACAATTATTTTAGTTGATCATTTTTTTATTTTGCCTAATTTTCATGGTATTAAATTGATAGAATTAAGATGCATTACATCTAATTCTTAAATAATTATATATTTATATCTGAAATAATTATGAAATCTGAAATATATATATATAATCTGAAATATCTGAAATATATATATATAATACACACACAGACACACAAAAGTATGTATCATTTTATATATGCAAATAAAACCATCCTTGGTTCCAAAGTTAGTCAGACTCACAGTTTTAAAAAGACCAAACTGTTGTCTAAAGCTGCATAGCTAAGCTCTAAGAAAATGAATCAAAGAATCTTGCTATAATCCAGTGGTGGCAAACCTTTGGCACTCCAGATGTTATGGACTACAATTCCCAACAGCCCCTGCCAGCATGGTCAATTGGCCATGCTGGCAGGGGCTGATGGGAATTGTAGTCCATAACATCTGGAGTGCCAAAGGTTCGCCACCACAGCTATAATCTGATTGGTTAAAAGGTTACATTGTTCTCATTTCCTATATATGGCCTGAAAAAGGCCAAGCTGCAAAACAGCTTGCCAGTATTTCCCATGGGGAGCGGGATGATGGCACATCCACTGACAGACCTCAGTTTTCAAATAAATATATGTTTCATCTGGCTTATGTCATTTGAAAGATGTTATTAGCCAGTCCTGCCTTTCTCTATAGAATTACTTGTACACTTTATTGCCAAACCAGATATTTTTTGCTGTTAAAATTGAACCCCATCCAATGCATTCATCCATTTCCCATATCCTAAGGGAAATGTGACCTTGAACAAATTTTCATTCTCCAAGTGATAGATTTTTTTTAAAAAAAGAGTTTCAATGCATTTCATATTATGTAATGATTCTGCATAATTTCCATGAATTCAGTGACTGATGCAATACTCATGCTGATTTGGCATGGAATGACTGATAAAGAACAAAGGACGCTTGAAATTCAGTAGCCTTTATGACAATGTCAGCTGATGTTTTTCTGTCATTTGCGTTGTGTTTTAATCAGAGATATATTTAAAAGTAATTGTAAATCAGTGCAGAGATATCGCTGCTATAACGATGAATGGACTAAGACATCTTTTGCTGATTATACTGTGACATATGGTGATCAGCCACCCAATTTTTGGTTTGTGGTCTTCCGGTGAGTTTTGCTTATTTCTGTATGAATTTCTTCATTGCTGAGTGTCATTTTTTATTACTTATTTATGTCTTGCATTTACTTCTCTTTTCAAGAAAAATAAGCTCCTCAAGTGACTTATTTGAATAAAAAAATGACTGTAAGCAGCACAGGGAACTCAGTCGGGCAGAGAGGGTTTCCCTGCTTGGCACCCCTGAGAGGGGCCAAACCTCCATGTGGAGCTGCCTCTCCGGCTCAGTAGATCTTCGGGGCTGTGGAAAACGGGTCCAAATGGCTCTTTGGGTGGCAAAGGTTGCCGACCCCCAAGTTAGTAAAATTCAGCAGGGGGAAGAAGGATTCGTCAAAGCTGGCCCTATCTTGGTGCCACAACGTAACCAAATTCTGGCCAAAGTAGATTCAGGTCACTCCCCAGTAACTCACACAAAAAGGAAACAAAAAAGGTTTATTGAAGAAATTTAAAAGTTATTTAAAACAAGGTATATAGTTTAATGGAGTCGTAACTTACCAGATCCCTGGCTACATAAATCTCTATTGGAGACTTGGGGGAAAATTTTAAATCAATAAAATGACAGCACCCTTGTGCCTTGGTTTTCCCCTTTTCCACCGGAAGATCTAAGCTACCCATTACTTTCAATTGTGGGTGATTGAATACAGTACACAGATAGTACACAGAATTATGGTTTGGTAGTACACAGAATTATGGTTTTGATGAAGGCTGTATTTAAAACAATGATTTAACGCTGTTAAACATTTGGGACAATTTTCTACAGCGGAAGAATACTGCTTTCACTTTGGCTAAACCGTGAACAACTGCACTTAGATCGTTTGGGAGGGGGGGTATAAACAAATGTGAAATTGCTTCAGGCTACAAGGATGGTGGGTAGAGGAAAAGAAATAAGGGAATGTTCTCTTTTTGCTATAGTGTACAATAGAGATATTGTTGGCCACAACCTCCTGATCTTCCCAATCAACCACAGGGCTGTCTCCAAGGTACTTTCTTGAGTGACAGCAAGCTCCACTGTCCAGTATGAGATTCACAGCTCAACTAGTAAACTAATTGATGGCTCTTAATGAGCTTCTAGTAAACTAATTAAGGGCTCTTAATGAGCTTGGCAAGCAACAGACAGCCTGATTTTTTTTTGGGGGGGGGTGAATTTATCAGACTTCTCTCTTGATAGGGTTAAATCCTAAATGGCCCTAAACTGAGTTGGGGATGTATGGGTGTGCCGTTTGCTGTTTGGTAGATAATCAGGATGGAGATTTGTTACCTTTTTTGTGTCTGTCTGTATCATGATAATAAAAAGCAAGTGCTGCTCTTGATCACAGGAAGACTGAGTGGACAAAATAGCCCTGGAAATGATCTCCCCCCCCCCCCCTCAGCCCTGCACCTTCACCTGATAGAGGGTTTTGTCTTTTCCTGGAAGCATTTTGTCCCACAGGTGAGATAAAGACAATCACTGTGCCAACCGTATTTTTTTCCCTCTTAGTGCCATCCTTGCCAGCCTGCTCACCTTTCAGCTGACCTGATAGCAGCAAGGAGACTTTCAAGGAGATGGGCTCAGGAGATCTACCCTTCCCCCACCACTAGCCCAGTGTTATTTTTCCAGGGCCGCAGTAGCTAGTTTACCGCTGTTCTTGATTCTGGCCTACAGTCTATTTTTTCAAATGTCTCTTCCCCCAAAAAAACTCAGGAAGTTTCTGCCCAATCTGATGGTAACTAATTAGCTAACTTAGTGTGGAAGTAGAAACTTATTATTAACGTCCCTCAATAATGTGAAGCAAAGTTATGTTTAACAGCACTATAGATATGGGACATAAGCATTTATGATTTCCGTTAAAATATATTATCTTCCCTTTCCTGCCTCCATTTTTTTAGGGAAATATTTTATGTGCCAGAAGATATGGTCATAGTGCCAAAAGTGTACACAGCTATACCTAATTGTGTGTTGCACGTGGTTGACAATGACACACTGAAGGAAATGCCTCAGATCTTCCTTAGAGTGGCGCCACATCTTTATACAAAAAATAAAGTAAGAAATAAAACTGTGAAGATAAATTCGAAAAGCCAATCAAAATATCACAAAATAGTGTGCAAGTTTTCAAGTTTCCTCACAACTTTTAAAAGGCTGAGGAAGGGAAGGAGGGGGAGAATGAATTATGTTACAGGACATGATGAAGAAGCCTGTGTGCATTGTATAGTTTTAATATAGAATGTGGAATGTGATTAGTTTGGGTGCAAAATAGGTTTCAAGATGCACTAAAGATTACTGAGAATGAAAGCAACCCACCCCCTACCCCCACTACCAACCTTGGCTATTTTCTTCCTTTGAGAATATTTAAGTCAGCAATTAATCAGATTCACCTCAATACAAATAATAATTCAGGATCCTTGGGGGAGAAGAACAAGAAAAATAGTATACCTCATGCTAACAAAAGCTCAAGGTTACTTTTATGTGATTCACTGGGTAAAGAATCAATATAAATCAGACAGGTTATTTTACTTAGTGGCTGGGGGCAAGAACCATCATGAGCTTGTTTAAGTATCAGACAGGGTTTCCTCAAAAGGAAGAAGATAATCTTCAAATGAGAAGTTGTGTATTCACATACGCGTGCGTGCATGCATGCATGTGTGTGTAGATAGATATAGATATATAAACGCCCAGCCTGATGAAACACCCTTGGGAACTTGATTTACTACTGTATTGTCAATGAAATAATGGCTGCTTTTTGTTTCTATATCCTAATAGCCTTCTGGACATCTTGCAACTTTCTTTCAAACATCTACTCCAATGAAATTTCAAACTCATCCTGTATTCTGTTTTAAGAATATAAAAATTTCAGATTAGCGGCTTCTTCTTAATCACTGCTGACTCCAACTTGCTGTTTCCTACTACTTGTCTCCTTATCCTTGCCACTGCCCCCTCATTTTTTTTAAAGCAATTTGGGCAGATCTAGCAAACAGAAAAGTTGCCTAAACATGGTTTTCTTTTTACTACATCTGCACATGTACAGATATCATTATTGTAATGTTCCTTTTACTAAACTTATTTTCGTTTGTCTTCCCCCTCCCCCCAGTCAGAGGGCTTTTTTTAAAGTAAGCATTTTTTCGGGGAGTGGGTTGTATTGTAAAAGAATCAACTGGCTGTTGTGGGTTTTCCAGGCTGTGTGGCAGAGGCATAGCTAGATCAGAGTGTGCCCGGTGCACACTCTGGCTTTTGCACCCCCCTCCGTGGCGCCCCGTGGCACCCCCCCACACCCCCGGGGTGCCCCCACACACCCCACACCCCATTTATTTTTAGGAAAGGAGCTGGCTGGAGAAGAAGGCCAGAAGCCTGCCTGCGTTGCCTGGGCCTGGTGGGAACTACATTTCTCAGGAACCCCTGGGAAATGTAGTTCCCACCAGGCCTAGGCAACGCAGGCAGGCTTCCAGCCTGCTTCATTCCTTAAAGTAAGTGGGGTGGTGCGCCACAGGGGGGGTGGAGGGTGGGGGGAGGGGAAGGGAGGGGGGATTCCCCCCCCACATGACTAGAAATGGTGCACCTGATGCGTTGCACCCCCTCCGTCCCCTGGTGGCTTTGCCACCGCTGTGTGGCTATGGTATACCCCACCACACAATCACTCCATGCTATGCCATGGAAAAACACATCTTATTGACACTTTTCTCTGAAGATGCCAGCCACAGATGCGGGTGAAATGTTAGGAGCAAAAACTACCAGATCATGACCACATAACCCTGAAAATCCGCAACAGCTGGGGAGGGGGGGCAGTAGTTTCTGCAAACCTGGGAAAATTTCCTCAGCGGTAACATGTATAGAATAGTAATGATACACGCATCACTAGTCATTGCTGTTATAATTGTTTTCTAAACCATCATTTTTATCTATGTGAATTTCTGGGAAAATTGTCCATTTTATTCCAGAAAGGCTATACCTTCATGGCTGAAGTTCAAACTGGTGATTTACCAGTGACGGCCGCGAAGTGGAAGCTGCGGCTCATCGGTTCCTACATGCCCCTTCCTATTGCTGTTCGTGAGACTCTAAACAATGTCTATTCAGTTAAAGAAGTTAAAGATTATTATGTGCCAAACGATAAGCATATTATCTTCAGGTAAAGATGAGAACATGATAAAATGTTAATGCAGATGTACATTTAAGTTTTGAAAGTACATTTGGGATTTTTTAATATTGATGCAGTGGCTAAAAGTATTAATTCCTCTGTTGGCCCATTGTAAGAAGGCCCAACTTGGCTCCTCTAGAAATTCCAAGTTTGGAAATCCGCCAGAAAGCTGCTAGACTTTTAGGTTTGGCTGTACCTGTATTTCTCAAGATGTCTTCCCAAGGTCTAAGAAATGTTTGAGGTACTAGGGCAGAGCTCTCCGTGAACTTCAAGTTCCATAATTTTTCCTGACCCAATAGTAATTTAGGTAATAATATTGCAAAACTCACCTGGGCCTGGACTGGGGAGTGCAAAAACCAGGTCAGGGTGGGAGGTTGATCTGGGGAGGGAGGTGACTAAGTGGGAGACAGCTCCAGTTCCGTTTCCCAATAACATCAAAGAGCCCCAAGTGGCCTGGGTAAGAGCTAAATATTCTGCACCTCCAGGGAACCACAGTGAGCAGCCAGTGCAATGAGGCTGCAGGGTTTGGGAGCTGGCTGGAGGCTGGCTGTTTGCCCAGGGGAGAGGGTGGGCAGGGAGTGTGGAGGGCAGGATCCCGAAGATCATGGGCAAAGGGCAGTATGGTGGTGTGTGGCAAAAGAACTGAGTTCAGAGAAGTCTGAAGACTGTCACTTTCCATTTTTGCTGCTTGGGTCCCAAGTGATGGGCCAGCAGATGACTGAGGCAGCCAGGAAGTCGCTGAACAGGTTAAGCCACCGCATGTGCCTAGGCAGGTGGTGTGTAAGGTGGCATAGGTCCAAATAGCTTAGAGGTGGGATTCAGGGGGTTCCGAAGGTTCTATATAACCTGTTGTTAAAATTTAAAATATCACTTTTTTAATACTTAAAATATTTTTAAGTATTAATATTTTTAAAACCTTGCACAAAAAAGTGACATTAAAATATTTTTAAAATACTTTTTAACAGTCATTATTTGAATCCCACCACCATCGGAACCTGTTGTTAAAATGTTCGAATCCCAGAGTTCAGGCAGGTAACATCTCTAGGCCGTAAGTCAGTATCCGAGGGGTCAAGGCAGCATGAATGGCAAAAGAAGAAGGCTAAATGGCTAAGGAGGAGCCCAAGCACATGGTACTTCTTAGGGAATGCCAATTGTTGCACCCAGGCTGTGCCAAGCTCCCAAACAGGGCTTAAGGCGGATGCCCTGCCGATGGGCCAGGGCTCCTGCAGATACTCTCTCTTGGGCCTTCATCAGAAGCAGATGCCCTTAGCTCACAGAGCCTTTTGCTAAAACTGAGCAGCCAGACAAGCTCTTCTCCTTTTACTGTGTAGATGCCTCTGTCTGTGTCCTTGCACAGCTGACCCATTACTCAGCTCCTCTAAAGATACTGATGACTCTCTCTCAGGTATTAATAGCATGAGGTTCTTGCCTTGGCTGGCAGAGAGAAGGCTTGGATCTCTGCTGCCTGCATCTCTTCACAAGGAGCTGGCTCTGGTTCCATGGTGCTTCCAAGCTCTACATCAAAGTCCTCATCACTCGGGGACCTGCTCATGACATGACTCTCATAGGTCTCAGGGAGCCATGCTGGCCATTCCTCGGGCCTGAGGGTGCTGCTGGCCAGAATGCCAGGTCTTGGCTCTGGATTCCTCCCATCCATGACTCTGATCATGGATGAGAAGGCTAACCTGGCATGCATCATGGTGAGAACCTCATGGTCAGCCTTAACAACCAAGGGAGGCTGGCTCTCAGCATGATGTAGTGGTTAAGAGCAGGTGGATTATAATCTGGAGAACCAGGTTTGATTCCCCACTCCTCCCCCTGAGTGGCGGAGGCTTATCTGGTGAACCAGATGTGTTTCCATACTCCTACATTCCTACTAGGTGACCTTGGGCTAGTCACAGTTCTTCAGAACTCTCTCAGCCCCAGCAACCTCACAAGGGGTCTGTTGTGGGGAGAGGAAGGGAAAGGAGTTTGTAAGCCCCTTTGGGTCTTCTTGCAGGAGGGAAAGGTGGAGTGTAAATCCAGACTCTTCTCTCTTCAATGTGGTCTAACTCTACAAAATGAAGCAGAACATACCTCTCAGACCTGGTGTTTGCAACCGAACGAAGGCGTGGTGGTTTGTTGGTGAAGGGCTTCAAGATCTGTCGGTATTGTCATGGGATGGATCACTACCCGAAATTTTGACTATTGGTGTCACTTTCTCTTTGCAGAGGTGTGTGGGACCAATTGAAATGCTCTGTTCTGTTCTCAGTGAGCAAGATGGGAATATGAAGGATTTCTGAGGGCTTTGGGGGAGTTTCCAGTCAACACATGGCTTGTGCTCCTGTTGAGGGAGCCTGGTTGTACTAAAGAATGGCAAGATGACCTGGGCTGTTGACACAATTGCTTTTGAAGTGTCCTCAGTTTACTGGTAGAGCCTGGATAGCCTTCTGGTATACTGGGGAGCTTAGGGCCATGAAGCAGTTAGGCTGACATCTTTTGCACAGGTGGAGAAACCCACTGTGAATCTGACTTGGACATTAGTAAGAAGAACTCACTCATTGTATTGCCTACTTCAGGTAGCAGCAAAGAGGGTGTACTTTTCCACCTCCATTACTTCCACAAACAGCTGTCCGGCTAAAGCCAGCGCTTCTGAGTGGTTTCGCACAAAAAAAAAAAAAAAAAAAAAAAAAAAAACAAACAAAAAAAAAAAAAAAAAAAAAAAAAAAAAAAAAAAAAAAAAAAAAATGGTTTTATGTCTGCCTCCAAGCCAGCAGGATCGGCTCCACCTGCAGAAGGTCAGCTGTGATGATTTTGCAAAACAGTTTCCAAGACAAAGTCTCTCAAATGTGTATGGAATTGTATTCCATGATTTTGGTTTTATTCTGAGGTGGTTCCCAGAGATCCATCTGGTCTGGTTGTATGGGATCAGTTTCAATTATTTCAACCCAAATGCATGGGACAAGTTGTTCGTGCAGGGTTTGCAGCTAACACCTTCTCTCTTGATCCTGCCCATCATGGCTAATCAAATATAATAGTTAAGGGGAAAGGGGTTTGCATTGATTGAGTCCAGGAGGTGGTGAATGCCTCACTAGAGAGTGGGGGAGGTGCCTCATGCTTTGAAAGGAGGCAGTGGTATGTTCCCTCCTGAAGAGGCCTCGCTGGATTCCGAGGATTTTAACAACTATTGCCCTGTAGTCAGTATCCCCTCTCTGGGCAAGGTTGTGGAGCTTGGTGGTGGTACAACTCTCAGGTAAACTTGGATGAAACTGATTTCCTAGATTGCGGTGTCAGTGAGGGTTTTAATCAGGGGATTTGGAATAGAGACAGCCTTGGACACACTTATGTGGATGATCAGAGGCAAAGTCTTTCTCCCTGTTGGTGCTCCTAAATCTTTCAGTGGCTTTTGATACCATTTACTCATGCTATCCTTCTTGGAGTGACAGAGGGCCTAGGGTCCGAAGCTGTTGTTGAATTCCCCAGGGCCTAGGGTCCGAAGCAGTTGTTGAATTCCCCAGGGCTCAGTAGCACTGTCTCCTGTTTTATACACATGGGGATGTCCTCAGAGGATATGACATGGATTGACATCATGCTGGGAGCTGCCACTGGGTTGCCGGCTGAAGCTGCCTGCCACAGCTGCAGGCCAGGGAGGAGCAGGACTCGGGCGATAGGGGCTCTGGCAGGCAGCTCGAGGCGGGCACCATGGCAGCAGGCTGGCTCCTGCCCTCCCAGCCTTCCTGCATGCTGGCTCCTGCCATCATCCCAGGGAGCCGGGGAGGGGCAAGGCTTGTCAGCAGGTGGCTCAGCCCGAGGAGCACCTCGGCGAGGCAGCTCCTGCCCCTCCCCGGCCTTCCTGCTGGCTGCCATAGAGTGGTGCACAAGGGGGGTGAGTGCGGGGAGGTGGGTAGAGTGTGCATGGCGAGCTGGTCATGTTCTGGGCGCCATTTTTGCCCACTAAACCTCTGGTGCTCTAGAATTACAGTAATCCATATTTAATTAATGTAACATGCTATACATGGGAATGCTTTTGAGAACTATCTAGAACAGGGATCTGGCAACCTCTTACGGCTCTCCAGATGTTCATGGACTACGAATCCCATCAGCCCCCAGGGCACACATGCTCACTGCTCCAAGAGCTCACCATGTGCCCCATGCTCCCCTGTCACAATACCACGAGCCTCAGCTGGATTGCAGGTGCCAGGTACGTTATTAGTCAGAGAACAAAACTTGCATTGGCATACCTCCCATGCCTGCCGCTTCTGCTGCCAAACCCCCCATGCCAAAACCGCGTGGTAGGGGCTGATGGGAATTCAGGTCCGCGAACATCTGGATAGCCACAGGTTGCAGACCCCTGATCTAGAAGCTTGAGCTTGTGCAGAATATAGTGGCTCATATGCTGACTGATGCTCCCCACATTGGGAGAGTACATCATTCCAGTTTTTATGTAATTGCTTTCTGAAATGTTGGCCTCCGAAATACCACTGGAACTAATTCAGAGTGCTAGTACTTAACTCCTTGAGGAAAAGCCCTAAACAGCTTTGGTCCTGGGTTCTTGAGAGAGTGCAAGCAGACCACTTAGTGGTAGACAAGGGAAGATAGTGGTGGACAAGGAAGAAGTTCTGGCAGGGATTGATAAACTAAATGTTACCCAATCCCCTGGCCCAGATTGCATTCAGGCAAGAGCTCTTAAAGAGCTCAAGCATGAAATTGCTGATCTTCTCTCCTTAATATGCAACTTATCCCTGAAATCTAGCCCCATCCCTGAAGACTGGAAGATGGCCAATGTCACACCAATCTTTAAGAAAGGATTCAGGGGGGACCTGGGAAATTACAGGCTGGGGCCAGTTTCACACCTGTTCCTGGTAAATTAGTAGAATCTACTGCCAAAGATAAAATTATAAAACATGTAGAAAAGCAAGACCTGCTGAGAAAGAGTCTCCATGGCTTTTGCAGAGGCAAATCCTGTCTTACAAACTTACTAGAGTTCTTTGAGGGTGTAAACAGACATGTGGATATGGGGGAACCAGTGGACATTGTCTACTTGGATTTCCAGTGCTTTTGACAAAGTTCCTCACCAGAGACTGTTGAGAAAAAACTCAGCAATGAAGCAACAAGAGGGGAAGTCATCCTTTGGATTAAACACTGGTAGAGAAACAGTGGTGTTCAAAGAGTGGGTGTAAATGGGAAGTTCTCACAATGGAGAGATGTCGGGAGTGGTGTCCACCAAGGATCTGTTTTGGGACAAGCGCTCTTTAACCTATTCATAAATGGCCTCGAAGTAGGGGTGGGTAGCGTGGGGGGCAAGTGTGCAGATGATACCAAGTGATGTAGGGTGGAGAGAACCACAAAGGATTGCGAAGAGCTCCAAGCGGACCTTGATAAAAAAGGTGAGAGGTCGTAGAAATGGCAAATGCAGTTCAATGTAGCCAAATGTAAAGTGATGCACATAGGGGCAAAAAATCCAAACTTCATGAGCACACGCTTACAGGGGTCAGTGCCATCAGTCACAGACCAGGAAAGGGATTTGTACGCCTTAGTTGATAGTTCCATGGAACAAGTCAACTCAATGCATGGCAGCTGTGAAAAAGGCAAACTCTATGCTGGGGATAATTAGAAAAGGAATCTGAGAATAAAACTGCAAAGATTGTCATGCCCTTATATAAAGCAGTGGTGCGACCGCACTTGGAGGCTCAGTCTTAGTTCTATCAGCCAAGCATCTCAAAAAGTGATATTGAGGAGATAGAAAAAGTGCAGAGAAGGGCAACATGTATTATTGAGGGGACTGGAGCACCTTCCCTATGAGGAGAGTGGCTGCAGCGTTAGGGACTCTTTAGTTTGAAGTCTCACAAAATTATGCATGGGGTAGAAAATGCTGGACAGAGAGAAATTTTTCTCTCTTTCTCACAATACTAGACCCAGGGGGGTATTCATTGAAAATGCTGGGGGTGAGAATTAGGACTAATAAAAGGAAACACTTCTTCACGCAACGTGGTGATTGGTGTTTGGAATATGCTGCCACAGGAGGTGGTGATGGCCACTAATCTGGAGGTTAGCTTTTAAAAGGGCTTGGACAGATTTCAGGAGGAGAAGTCGATCTATGGCTACCAATCTTGATCCTCCTTGATCTGAGATTGCAAATGCCTTAACAGACCTGGTGGCAGATCGGGAGCAACAGCCGCAGAAGGCCATTGTTTTCACATCCTGCATGTGAGCTCCCAAAGGCACCTGGTGGGCTACCAAGGAGCAGCTCTAGAGCTGGAATTTGGGACATTCTGGTCTGATCCAGCTGGCTTCACCTTATGTTCTGTCCATATATTCCTGGCTAGGGGCACTGGGGTCAGGGAGGAGGGCGCCTTTTGGAGGTTGGGGGGTGGGATCAGCCTGGAGAGCTTTTCTCAACAGTGGCCCCTGCATGGTGGAATGCCAGAGGCCCATGAGGTTTTTTGTTCCCCTGGAAGTTTGGGGGCCTGGTAAAGGTCAACTTCCTTCACAGGAGTGCTGGCTGTTTTATTTTCTAGTACTTCTCCCACAGGTCCCTAGTATGGAATTTTGTTTTTTCACTTCTGTTATACTCTGACCGGGACACACTTTGATGCTAAAGCGGCCTACTATAAACTCCCAAACTCTCTTTCTGTTTCAGAAAGTTCAGGACCTGCCGAACACATATATTTCTGCTAGGATGCTTTGTTCCCATGTGCATTACTCTTACAGTTACTTTTACACTGAATTTCATTTGCCCTATTGTTGCTCCACTCACCCATTTTGTGAGTTTATCCTCCCAGCTTCCTCTGCCAGTCAACCTTGCTTTACTCTATCCTGACTTATTTTGTGCTGATCTGCAAACTTGGCTACAACATTGCTTTGTAAAGATATCTCCCCATCTTTTGACTGCTAAAAACTATTCAAAATAAACGGGCTCTTCAGCTGCTTGAAATCAAGAGTTCATCAAGTTGTGTTCCCCTGCAGTCACACATAGTAAGATGCAAGCTGGCAGTGGAGAAGATTTCCAAAGCAACTCCTTTTCCTCTTCAGTGGCTTCCTGCCAAAAACAGCACATGATAAGGAGGAAGAGTTTCAAAACATGAAACTGAGCTCCGAACAGGCCGCAATCTTATGCAGCCTTTGGCTACACTGGCTCTATGAACCCTATTCTACAATTTGAAACAGAAGGGTCTGACCAGTTGCTAATTTTCACTCATCTCTTCCTTTGTTTTTAATTCTTAAGAACAGTATCTTGCTCCATTTTGATTCGCTCAACATTAGAATTTTAATGTCTGTTTCACTTTTATGAATTTGGCAGTTTGCATGTTTTCAAATAATTTTAGAAACTTCTGTCTATGAGTTTAATATCCAAAAGCAGTGTAATTGTATCTTTTCTTGCACATCAGAGAGAGATTTTAGAAGCTGAGAGCTTTTTGTCTCTGGAACTGACTCCTCTTAACATGCCTCTTTCTGAAATTTTCTCCACCTATAGGTATAAGCTGCAAAAGCAACAGCACCACTTATTGCGCATGTGCAAGTAGCAGACCTCTAAACCAGATGTAATAATTTAAATTCCAAATTCTAGATTCAGAGGAAGAAATCGTGGAGCACTATTGGGAAGGGCCATGCTGTTATAATCTTTTTTTCCTTGCTTTTCTTTCTTTTCATAGTCTAATGAGAAACCATTGGCTGTCAGTGTAAGTATTATAAATAGCACGTTAGGATTACTACTTCAACAGAGAGACACAGAATAGGCAGCAATAATATTATGATATATACCTCAACATTATGAACTTGAAATATGTGGTGTTTATTCATTTTTATCTCCCCCTTTCTCCATAATGGAGACCAGGTGGATTGCATCAGATCCCAGGCCAGCCATATCACCACATTGTTTGTGCTTTAAAGGATGATACAAGCACCATGTCTGGGTCATGATTGCTGCTGAAAAAATATTGTGTGTAATGAGACTTACATTTGGCTAGAATAATGTGTATGGTAGGAGATAGTGTGATAACTGCCTGATGTTAGAAAATATGAACAAAGTGCTGATGATGACTGCACACCACTGTACTGTACTAGAGGGGGAGGGGGAGGGGCAGATAATAGTGTGCATGATGTAGTGTGAAGCCCATACCATTGGTTCTTTGGCCATGTTCTTCACCTTGGGGTTCCCACCACTTTTCCAGGGCTACCACCAGTATTAGTGAGGTGCTTATAACTGGAAATACCTCATTAAGGAAAACATAGCTTGCTGGCAAGGAAGATGAGGGCGATCAAAGGTGTGGGAGCATTCATTCTTCCCTAGATTCTCAGATGTTTCATGGAGATACAATGCCCAAGACGCCTGACTGAAGTGACTGCTGTGGTGAAGAATTGATATTGTCTGGTATAGAAATCTTCTTTAATCGCTACATCTGGCCCATGGGCCATTGGAAGTGGGGTCAGCTTTTCAGGACACCAGCCTTCTGAGATACCTCACAATACTCTAAAGAGCCAGTCCAAATCAGATCTGAAATGCAAAAAGCATGTTCTTTTGCTGAATCCATCTCTCAGACTTCTAGCTCCAACCTCCAAATCCTTGACAATACCTCAATTTCATCCACACATCTGTGTGCCACACAGGAGTGGCAAGAGCCCATGGGAAGGCCTCCCCAGTCCTCCAGTTATCTCATTCCCTCAGAATTTCCGCAGACACCTGAGCATCTTCTTTGGAAGTATTTCAAAATTATTTGAATTTTATGATGTGAAACTAAGATGTCTAGTTGGAATTTCCTGTTATTTGATGTGTGTGTATTTGATGTTATGCATTTTTTGGTGTGTGTGTATATATATATATATTCAATTTCTTAAAAATTAAATATCCTCAAACCAAGTTTTGAAGGTTTAATTGAAATGAAGTAATTTTTTAAGACTGCTACATTTTCATCACAACTCAGCCATTCATGAAGTAGTGTCTCATACCTTTTGTTTCTGTTGGTCGCAAGGAACTGACATAAAAAATTAACTTATTTTCTCTTGTGACTGAAAAGTGCTGAAGAACAATAATTCATGAAAAATATGTATACCTTTCTAGCAATCAGATAAGCAATTATTCTGTAAAATATTTTTGATGCCACTTAGATTTTATTTGCCACCTATATGCGGAACCATACTGCCCAGGGTCCCTAGAGAGAAAAAAACACTCATCAGCCATATCTCAGGATAAATTTTTTTTGTCCATAGCCAAATCGCTTATTGACAAAATGTGCAAAGAAGCGTGAAGGTTTAGCATGGGATTTGAACTGTACATTGGGCAGCCCCAGTTCTGTCCCCTCAATGAACCTTTCCCGCCAACCCACCCGTTGGAGGAAAAATGTGGTGACCTTGAACTGCAGTAGTGGAACTCCGCTGGGCAGAAGGCCACTCTGCTGGAGATCCGTTTACATTGTTAAGGGGTGCAAGCCTCAGTAGCTCTCACCTGGGCATCCCCGACATGCGGCTTGGTCCACCCCACAAACCCCAAGAGGGGTAGCTCCCCGACTCCTCTCCCCAATGTTCCTCTATACTGCAACCCACTTGTCTGGCTGCTATGACAAAAGAACACATACATTAATATTGTAGAAAATAGGGAGAGATGGGTAAAACGGTTGCCAGCATTAATGGAAAGAAAGGAGTGAGAGCCTAACAGGGCCTTATAAGGCAGCCAGCCCTGCCCCTCTGGTGATGCCGTGCATCAAAGAAAGCAACGCCACAGGCATGTTCCTGCCTCTGCTTCCGCCCTTCCAAGGGAAGAAACCCCAAACACCCACTTTGCTGTGCCCTTCTCGGCCGGCAGCTGCAGCCATGCTCAGTTGTGGCTAATTGTTTCTCAAATTTGAAAAATTCATGATGACATTTAGGATATGGCATATATCCTCACCATTTCCCAACCAAAAAAAGAGATACTGCTAAACAGCTGTAGGTGTTAGGTGGTTTATTGTATGGCCGTGAAACCAGTATTTTTTCTCCTGACGTTGGCTTTCATCTGTGTCTGGCATCTTTAGAGGATACCAGCCACGAGATGGTGGCAAAACATCTGCTACTAGAACACGGCCATACAGCCTGGAAACCATATAACACTCCAGTGATTCTGGCCATGAAAGCCTTCGAGAATACATACATTAAACATGCAATAGCACAGTGTAATTTGTCGAGTTCCTGCTACACAACAGAAAGGCTGTTGAAAAACTGATAGTTCTTACAATGAAGTAAAAAAGGCAGAACTTACTGGTAACAGTTAAGCTTAGAATCTAAAAAATTCAATAAATAAACCTTTAATTTTACAAAAAAATAATCCCTAACAAGTTCTTAAAAGTTTCTGATGTTGTTATGTCTCTCTTCCAGCAAGTAAAGGCTTCAGGTTCCTCAAAGCACTGCGAAAAAGGAACCTGAAGCTGTAAATCTCTTTGTGGCAAGGTGCAGTATCTGGACAGAAGAATGTCAAGTCTCCCATCAAGACTCTACAGGAAGGGACCAACTTTTAGTAGAGGAAGAAGTGTTGATCTCTATGCCTGTCACAGCAGAAGGCATCAATAGTTTCAGGTGATAGATTTGGGTCAGATCTGGGGAGCTGGCTTGAAAGGGGGTGGGATAGGAGGAAACAGTGCAGTCTTACAAACCTGCAGCGCAAAGCAACAGAATGTAGGATTAGTTGTCAGCGCATGTTAAGAAATCAGTTGGAGAAGCCGTAAACACATTTGTGCAAACCATATACGGAACTTGGATTCTTTTTTTTCAGATAGGCTTATATAATGAAATTAGTTGTGCAGCAAGTAGATTCTTCACAGTTACCACTTAAGATAAAAAAGCAACACCTTCCAAAAGCCGTCTCTTTGAATTATTAAACATTCAAGTCTCCATCCCCCCTTTGTAGCCTTTGATTATCCTGTGTTTACAGTAATTCTTCCCCTAATTTTGATTTATTTTGGAGCTCTAGCTTCCCTGAGATTCAGCCTCCAATGCTGAGCCCTGCCTTGAAAGCAGGAAGTAGTTTTATAACATGGGTCTATCGAAATTAAGATTTCCATAGCCACTGGGCAGTTATTGTTCAGCTAAGATGTGGGCATTCTTAGCATTTATGTTGTTAGATGCATGAACAGTCTGCTTCATGATAAAATGAATATGATTTGAAATCTGAAATTCACATTTTAGTAGAAGCAAGACAAAATGTCTGTAGCAGTTGGGACATAGGGGGTCTCTCTGCTTCTTTCTATTTTTAGTTTAGGGTCTCTTTTTGGCAGCTGATTTTTATTTTCAAAAATCAAGTCTTCTGTTAGAATGTACCTTTGGTTATCAGGAAAAAATCTGTTGTCTTCTTTAAATGCACTTTGCTCAAAAAAAGCCAAAAGTGTGGGCCAAGACATTGAACACAGATCATTTGAGCTTAACTTGCTTTTTAAAAGTTTTTATATTGGCAGCAAGGAGTACACCTTTAGTCCATCAAGCAAGCACTTTTGCATATCCAGAATGACATAGGTTAGCAGCTGAACATGGGTTTGAATCTACCTGAGAGTTTCAGTGATAGCTGGGATTTCTGTTAATGTAACATAGCTTTTTTGTATCTCCCCTTTCTACTGCATTCCAAAATATGCTGCTTCCTTGGGGAAGCAAACTCCAGGAACAGTAGGAGGAGTCAGGGGTCTGAGGAGATACAAAAAAAAAATCACTTGCCATATTCTGTCCATGGAAATCCCTTCATGGGATCCAAGTCTATGGATGGAACAAGATTGACAACATGCAAGATATAGTGTAGGACACCATATGGTGCAGCTCCACTACTAACTTTGTCTTTTAGGCATTGGTCACAAAAAATAGAGCATGTGTCTTGTATCAACCTGTGCTGGGTATATACTAGTCAGCAAGAGAAATATGGAAGCTTCCTGGGCCTTGTTTTTATTTTCATTTTCATTTCATTTGTGCATTTTATGGTGAGCCCATAGGATTTCCTTTCAAGGCAAGAGATGTCTAGAGATGGTTTGCTGGCTGACTGCCTCTGGGTAGACTGAGAGAGTTCTGAGAGAACTGTGACTAGCTCAGGGCTACCCAGAAGTCTTAATGCGGAGGAATGGGGCAAGCAAAACCTGGCTGTCTAGATTTTCAGAGTCTGGCTCTTCTTGGTTTCTTGAGATCTGAGGAGATCGGGCGTTGGCCTGGGTCTCTCCAGGTCAGGGCTCCTCGCAGGTTTTTTTTTTTTTTATGACAACACACTCAGGTCCCAGGGGAAGGGGAGGGGAGGGGAAATGCAGGGGGGGGTGGGGAGCCTGAGGGATGTCAGGAAACTGACTATTAGCTTTCACCGACTCAGCAATTTGTTTGCTGCCCCTGAATGCATCTTCTTTTAGCCTGGGACCTTTAGCTTGGGAGTGAAGAGAGCATGGAACACATTGTTGTGTTGGAAGGATGCAGGCAGTCCCAATTTAATTTTATTTAATCATATTGAGCAAGTTCTGATTTTACTGATGGTGCTAGGAGAGATCAGCCATATTTAAAAATAAAAAATGCAAAGGATTGGCTTTGCAACAAGGTGAGCTTTGTGAAATTAGAGCAAATCTCAAGTCTAATGATCAAATAATTATCTAATAGGTACTACTGTTTTCAAATTTCATTAAGGTTTTGCATAAGAGTTTGATTAACAAAATTCAAGTGTAGAATCTCTACACCAACAACATGCTAAGTTTTTAATCAACTCTGTACTTCATAGAATTTGAGTTTGCACATGAAGATGTATGCTTTGAAAGAGGTTGCCAGAATTATCAGATTACCTTCATTTATGCTCCACCTCCATCTCCTGAATGTGGGAGCCCAGAGCAGTTTATAAACATCATTCCTCTCTCCTCCATTTTATCCTCAATAACAGTGTGCAAGGTAGGTTAGTCTGGAAGTATGTGACTGGCCCAAGATTATCCTGCAAACTTCCTTGGCAGAATGAGGATTAGAAAATGGGTCTTACATATTGTAGCTGACACTCTAACTACACCAGGACTAACAAGCCAGATGTTCTGACAATGCCTCAATATCAATTTCATCATTTTTACCTTTGATTCTTCTTTTTCTATCATCAGAGGGACAGCCTTTGTGCTGTGAAATTTTTAGAATCAATTCCTCTTTTCCATTCACTCCACCTTCCTTCTTTCACCCCCCCCACCTTCTTCTAAATAGAGTGACTGTAATAAAGAGAGTGAAAGTAAAAACATGTTCCTAATAAGACTTCTAGGATAATGGCCCGTGAAGATTATAAAATAGTAACTTTTTGCATTTCCAATTTTCACAGCCTCACAAGTATATTGTACAAGCCAAGGTGTTGCAGAACAGCTGGCTCTCTCTACTGAAAACCAAAATGACATTTGTTCAGTCATTGAGAGAATTAGAGAAAAATGAAATTAAAGGTGAGTCATCTTAAGTCATCTTGTAATAGATGTTTAAAATTACCAAAAGAGATTTAATGGAATAAAGTGCTATACAATCCCATGCGGTATAATTGAGGAGAAAAGCCCATTTTGGTCAATGGTATTTGGTTTAGAAACGTGCATTGTCAGAATTGCAGTCTATATGTAAAATTGCTAATGGAATGATAAAGAAGATTTCTATTTCAGTTAAATGCCAGTAACATGTAATGATTCAAACCCATCGTAACGAATAAAATGTACTTAAGTCCCACTGGAAATCGCAGAATATTTAGGTTTTCTGGAACTGTCCACATCTATAGGTTGAATCCAGTGATCCTAACTGTAGAAGGTATTGATGGTCACTTTAGATCTGGCTCAATTTTCCTTTCTCCCCAACAGCCATTCCTAATTCCTCAGATTGTGGGACTTGTGCCGAGTACCCATATATACTCGCACATAAGTCAAATTTTTCAGCACATTTTTTGTGCCAGAAAAAAAGTTCCCCTCAACTTATAAATAACGAGTGAGATGTATTTTAAAAAATATTTTAGGATTTTCATTTCATCTACCACCAGGGGGTGCAGTTTTTAGGTTGGCTAGTGGCATTACAATTGTGGCATCATCAGAGACACTCTTGATGATACCAGTTGTTTGGTGAAGTTTAGTTCAGGGGGTCCAAAGTTATGGACCCCCAAAGTTGGGAGTTCTATCCCCCATTGTTTCCAATGGGAGCTAATAGAAGATGGGGTTTCACCCTTGGAGGGTCCATAACTCTTGACCCCTTGAATGAAACTTCACTAAACCTGGGTGGTATCATCAGGATAATCTCTTGCTGA